>NW_006207133.1:2986323-2993603 GCF_000334495.1 Tupaia belangeri chinensis
GTGTAGATCTATTTATCACAAACAGCCCAGAGTTGAGAGTGAAATATCTTACACCGATAGGTTGGCTCTGGTGCAATGAATCTGTTTTCAGTTTGAATTGGAGCTTCTTTGTCCTAGACTGCCAGGGTGGGACTGTCACTCACCAAGCCTCCTATCTGTCCTTGATCTTGGGGTGACTCAGCGCTTCCCAGTGGGTGATTCCAGGTGACAGCCTACAGCCAACTTGCCTTCTATTCTATTCTGCAGTCAGAGCTGGCTCTTAATTTTCATGCATTTATTCTTTAACCACCTGAGATGGACGGCTACAGGGGTGGGTAGTAGATTTGGGATCTCAGTGCCTCGCAACCTCCTGTCCAGTGTGGCCCGGGCTACAGGCACCTGTAAAGTGTCAGCCTCAACAGGCCCTGATGGACAGGGTGAGCACCCCGTGCATCCTCCCTCCATAAGAGGATTAAGGGGGGTTGTTTAGAAAGCAGAACTCTGTCCCTGGGGGAGAGGTGCCATGGAGACATCAGCACACAGTCCTGCATAATCAGTTCAACACCAGAACAATGAAAATGGGAAGGGAAGATTAAAAAATAATCCAAATTTCATAGCACTGAGGGGCTGTGATGAAATGGGGAATCGGTGAAACCATTAAATTGAGAGTCATATAGCACCCTCATTTCTCTTTGTAAACCTCAAAGCTGAGGTAGGAAACATGCTTGCTCTAAGGACAGTTCTTCCAGGTCCTTAGAAAGTGTCCACTCTGAGGTTCTGTCTTCATGGATGAGCACGGATGCTGTGGAACCTTGGGTTGGGGGTTGTGAATAATCAGCTGGGCAGCTGAGCCAGGCTAGAGTCAGCATCCTCCCACCCCCAACCCAGGAAATCTCTACAGAGCTCTGGGTAGGAAGGAACCTCGAGCCCTGAGAGATGTCGGTGACCCTGGAGGCTTTGGCCTGGACATTCCTTGTAGTGGCTCCAAGGGGTGGCTCAAGGATGGGGGGCTGAGGCAGGGTTTAGCACTCAGCAGCTCTGTTGCCAGCCTCCCTGCCCTCCCATTCTTTGTTTTATGTAATGTGCTTGGCAGGGGAAGCTTCAAGCCTTGCCTGGCAATGCTGCAACCCCCTCTCCCACATTCCTGGGCTTTAGTCAGGGTTCCCATTGGTTCCAGCTATCTCCTCCCTCTGTCCTTCCTGCATGCCCCCTACTGCTCCAATGTATCCCCTTTCTTTCCTCACATCCGCTTCTACTTTGCAATATCAAAAGACTCAAATTTGAAGATTGGTTTGCTTTCATGCATTATATGATCACATGCAAAAATCAGACATTGATTGGGTTTTGACAAAGGTACTGAATCTTGGAAACTGGGCTTTTCCAAAATGCCCAGCACACAAATTGGCCCTGTGTGACTGCACAATGAAATGTCCCAGACATTTAGGAATACAGCTAGGAGCTTCTGTGTTGGCCTCTTGGTGGACTCTGGCTTTTCATCCTACTCACGCATGAGAGGAAAGTGGCTCCAGACAGCAAGCCCACTGCTCCTGTAAGCCTTGTCCTTTGCTTCTCCAAACACAGAGGTTCCCAGAGGCCTTCATGATTAATCAGCACCCAACTTTTTTGCTGTTTCTGTTCTGTTTTGTTCTTGCCAGAGGGCTGGTGCACTTGCTGGAGAGAGAGACAGAAAGTGAGAAAACGCCCTGCGTGAAGAATGATCACACCGCAATCTTTTCCGCTCTCTCCTCCTGCCGGGATTTTGAGCACTCATGCACTTGTGCCTGCTGTGTTTCTCAAGCGGCTGGGTCCAAGACTTTGAACTGCAGAGTCAGCCATGTAAGATCCAGCCACTTAACCACCATGCCACCAACTGGCTCCCAAATTCCTTTTTATGGCTTTTCAATCTCCTTTATGTGAAGAGGTCGCCATGCGAACCCCAAGGAAGCAGAGTATATCCTGCCAATGACGAGAGCGTCCTATCCCTGGCCGAGCCAGGCTAGAGACAGGCACTGTGCTAACACAACTGAAAGCTCTCCCAGTACTTAACCTTAACACCCCAAGGAAGAGGCATTAGAAGCCTGCTAGCTTAAGTTCATTAATTTGTTTATTCCATGAGAGAGACAAAAAGAAAGAGCGAGAGAGGGAGACAGAATCCCAACAGGGTCTTCATGCCTCAATCTATTCCCAGATTCAGCCAGCCAGATCATGGGCACACACGTACCTACCTAGCATGCTCAGTGAGCTCCCAAGATATGAACCCTGGATGTTTCCCGTGTGGGTTCAGTTGTATTACTGCTATGATGCTACTAGGCCTAGAAGCTCAATTTTATATATGACAGAAATGGGGCTCAAACTGAAATTGTTCAGTCATATGACTTATTGGGGCAGAAAACATTTTCACAGCAGGTTTCTGTGGACCCAAGACCCCTGGCCTTAACCCTGAGTCACAATGTCACTGCACTGTAGAAACTCCAAGAGGATCACTGGACTTACCTAATTTTGATTTGGGTATATGTTGCCAAGTTACCTCCAGCGCAGTCATACTGTTCTAGGCTTCCTTATGCTGCCACTATACGGAAATACTGATGTGCATCAGCCCATGTTCACTTTTTATACTATCCATCTTTTTTATTTTGCAACCTAATAGCTAATTAAAAAAAAAATAGGCACTTGCACACACTCAAGAAAGAGAATGGAATGAAAGAAAGCACCTCCCAGTGGAGCCTGGTCATGCCACAATCCATTTTCCTCTTATTCTCTATCCCATCATATCCTGGGCACGTGCACCTACACCCAGCAGGTTTTTCAAGGGGATGGGGCCTGGACTTGAACCCTGGGCAGCCATGTAGATCCAGCTTCTTTTGTGTAGTGCCTAACTGCTACACTACAGAGCTGACCCTAAAATATTTTTTATGTTTAAAACTGAAATACACATGAACAGATTTTAAAACATTGTTTTAATAAACACATCGTGGATATTTGCCAATAGAACGTTATGGTCAACAATTGTGAGGGGGTTTTGTTGTTGTTTGTTTGTTTTTGCTGTAGGGCATGTGAGCTTGCCAGAGAAAGAGAGAGACAGAGACTGAGGAATCACCTCCTAAGGGGAATGGCTATGCCACAATCCCTTCTCCTCCATTCTCCTCTCAGGATTTTGGGCATGCAAGTATAAGTGACTGGCATGTATTCAAACCCCAGAGTCAGTCATGTGGGAGTGCAGCACCTTAACCACCATGCCACCTGCTGGCCCATGGTCAACAATTTTAACAGATAATTTCAGATAAAATCAGATTTTAATATCTGAATATAACGCAGTGTGAAAACCCTCTTAAGTGTGAGCCTGGCCTCAGTGGTTCAGGTGTAGCACACTGAACTGCAGTGCAGGGAACCACATGACCAACCACCATGGCTCCTGAGTCAATCTGAAAACACAGCAGGTACATGCACACCCAAGACCCTGATGAGCTGGAGGGCTGGAGGACAGGAATGTGGAGTGACTAGACCCTGCCAATGGCACCTCTCTCTTCCTCTCTCTTTTATGCATGCATGAAACTTTTAAAAAGAACCCTAAAATTTGAACCTGTACTCTGCAATTTTGGCTGTAGAGACCTGAGGCAAATTAGCCTGCTTGAGCTTTGGTTTTCTCATCTGTAAGAAGAAAATGTAGTATCTATATCCCAGAGTCATGGAGGAGATCAGAGAAGGTCATAAAGAAAATGCCCACCACTGTCCTCACTAGACATTGTCACCCTTCTCATTTCCTTCTCAGGTTTCCTGAAATACAAAATACAAATCTATTTACAAGGTCTTACTAAATTTTTAAAAGTGGATAATTTAGTCGAACTCAAATCATACATATATATATATATATACATATATATGCACACATACACATATATGAAATAAAAATCATATAGATACAAATTTATATAAAATAAAATTATCTACTGTGCATAAAATTATTAGAAAAGAATGACACAGTAACTATCAACCGACATTTCATTTAACATGATGTAGTGCTATAGTCTCAGCACAAAGTGACCTTAACTGCTTCCAGATTCCTTCCTCATTTGTTCAGCAACAAATCACAGGGCGAAGGAGGACCTTCATCAGGGTCGTGCGACTCGAAAGGGCTTCTTGGGGATACGAGCAGCCCTCTCCAGGGACTTTGGAGGAAAGTCTCAGCAATTGGCTTTAATGAGGTTTTTTCCCACACGCTCTGTCCTGCCTCCCTTTTTATGTGTCAAGTCCTCAATAGCTGGGACCACATTTCTTCTGCCTTTTCCATCCCACCCCCAACAGCTCGCCTACCCGAATCGACAGATATGTTTTAAGCAGATGGTACCTATCCAACACTGTGGGGCATGGGGACAGCACAAAAGCAGCAGAAATCGTGGTCCTCAGGACCAGCAGGTAGGGTGGAGGTTAAGGTGCTGGACTTACACACATCTGGCCATTCGAGTCCTGGATGTGGTAGCTTGCTTTTTCACTTTCCCGTTCTCTCTCTCTGTCTCTCTTTCTGGTCAAATTCTTAAAATAATAATAAATTAAAATTAAATAAATCATTCTATTATTATTATTTTTTTTTCATTTAATTTTCTTCCATACATTCAATCACATTATTATTTGTCTTACAAAACGGATATTTCAACAGGTGAACATTTCTCCCTAGTAAAATAAATAATTCTTAATAAAGAAAGAAAGAAATTGGGAACCAGCAGTTGGCGTAATGGCTATGTTGCTGGACTCCCACGTAGTTGATCGCGGTTCGCGTCCCGGACCCGGTGGCTTAAAACTCACGCCTGGCGCGTGTGCATGCGTGCCCAAGATCCCGAGAGGAGAATGGAGGAGATTGCGGCGTGACCATCCCCCCTGGGGGGTGATTTCTCGCTTTCTGTCTCTGGGTCTCTCTCTGTCTGTCTGGCGAGCACACGCGCCCTATAGCGAAAAACCTCTCCAAAAAAAAAAGAAAGAAACTGTGGTCCTTATTATGAGGCACATATAAACTTGTCAAACAGTTTGGGCAGAGGCTGAGCTATCTAGATATTATTGCTGGTATCTGAATTTCTTAATAAGTTCCAGAAAGCTCAGTAACTTGTAGAAGAACCTACAATACAATAGAAAAAGCGAATCCATTCATTCATACATACATAAATAGATCTGCACACACACTAACTCCCCATATGTGTTAGACAGTGGAGACACATCAGTAAAACCTGCTCCCCAAATGCAGGGAGAGTCCTATCATCCAGAGAGGATCAATAGACCAAAGAGCAAGGCCATAGTGTGTCCTAATAGACTGACCAGGACATGGTGAGGTCCCAAAGAAAAGCACAGTCAAAGCTGCTGGCTGTGACGTGGTAAGTGGGTGGGACAGAAAAAGATCTTAGAGGGTGGTGGTGGCACAGTAGTAACTCAACTGGACCCATGTAGGAAAGATCTCAGATGGCATCCCAGGAACTCCCTGAGCATGCTGGGCATACATGTGCCTGCGATCCAAGCTAAGAGTAGGAGTGGATCATGGTGTGAAGAACCTGTTGAGAGTGTCTCTCTCTCTCTCTCCCTCTCTCTCTCTCTCTCTGTCACTCTCTCCCTCTCCTTCAAAATAAAGAAAGGAAAAGAAAAAGATCTAGGCCTGAAGTGATTCTTGGCAGTGTCTCCCAAGATGAATGCCAGTCTGGTGGACAAGAATGGAACATTCCAGAGGCCAGAGTGGGACGTTGGAGGTTATGTGGAAACCTGGTTTGTCCAGAGAGAATAGGTGGAGGGGACGGCAGACACATGTGGGAGACCAGGGCAGGAGTTAAGAGAAAAGATTGTCGATGTGACCAGAGATCAATCACGGAAGTCCCTGACGCCATGCTAGGGTGTGAACATCATCCTGAATAAAAGGGGGTCCGCCAGTGACTTTAAGCAGGAGGGGCATGGTCAAACTTGGATTTTTCAAAGATCACTTGGACAGCAAGTGTGAAGAATGAACTCGTGGACAAGCATCTGTGGGTAAGGACACCAGACAGGGGCTGTCTCAGTGGTCAAGGCCAGCAGATGGCATAATAGTTACATCACTGGACTTCCATATGGCCGACTGTAGTTCAAGTCCTGGACCCAGTGGCTTCAAACTCATGCTGGGTGCATGTGTTCTCAAAATCCTGAGAGGAGAATGGGGGAAAAGGGACTGTGGTATGCACTCATGCTGGGGGCATGTGTTCTCAAAATCCTGAGAGGAGAATAGAGGAAAAGGGACTGTGGCATGACCATCCCTCCTTAGGGGTGATTGCTAATTTTTTATCTCTCTGTCTCTCTCTGTTGATCCATGGAGCACACATACCCTATAACAAAAACCTCTCAAAAGAAAAAAAAAAGATTGTAGTCATTCTGAGCTGACTTGTGTTAAGGAGCTATCAGTAAGTAGTTAAGGAGCTATCAGCAAGTAGTGAATGGCAAAAAAAAAAAAAAAAAAAAGCTATCTCTCACTCGTTGCAGCTATGACTAGGAATATCTTTAGTTTTTAGTTTTTAGTTTTGCTATAGGGCACACGTGCTTGCTGGAGAGAGACAGAAAGAGAAAGCAAAAAAAGTAAGGAAAAAAAGTAAGAAACCACCCCTAGGGGGTATAGCCATGCCACAATCCCTTCTTCTCCATTCTTATCTCAGGATTTTGAACATGCATGCACAAGTGCCTAGCATGTTTTTCAAGCTGCCAGATCCGGGACTTTAACTACAAAGGCAGTCATGTGTGATCTAGCGCCTTAACCTGCATGCCACAGACTGACCTCTCCGTTTTTTTCTAGTATCTCCAGCAAGTATAAGAAATCTCCCTTCATCCTTCAAGTCCCTTCTAGTAGCTGGTTACAAGCAGGCTTCATCACTTCCTAGTTGGGTAACCTTGGGCAGGTCTCCTCACCTACCTTCCTCCTGCATCTGTGAAACAGAGATGATGTCTTCAGAAAGTTCATGGGGAATGCGTACGATAAAAAAACTATATGGATTTTTATTTATTTATTTTGCACCAAGATAATCTCAAAAATTTTAAAAGATTTTATCGAGAGAGAAAAATCATTTCACACTGGGGCACGGTCACTCTGCAATCCTTGTTCCTCACTTCTCCCCCCACCAGGATCTTGGGCATGCACACACATACCCCATATGTGCTTCTCAAGCTACCTGGTAGAGGATGGAACTGCAGTCACATGGGATCCAGCTTTCCATGCACAGTGCTTAGCCATTGTGCTGGGAGGCCTGGCCCTAAACTCAAATTTTAATTCTATTTATTTTTTTTCTCTGTTTTTTTTTTTTTTTTTT
>NW_006207133.1:2994803-2996075 GCF_000334495.1 Tupaia belangeri chinensis
CATAAGAGAGCTCCTCTTTAGTTAAGTTGGGAGAGTGATTTGGCCCATATATGAGGGACTTCCAAAAATGTGTGGGAAAAGTGCAATTAAAATACGAGTTTATATGGGGGCAAAAGTTTTAAAATCCATGCATAGTATTTTTTTCATAATATGCATTTTTTCCAGAAATTTTTTAAAGACACCCCCTATATATTACCATCAAACATTCAAAAATTCAGGCCCAAAACTCATCTACAATGACAGAAATTGGAGTGGTGGGGGTTAGTGTTGGAGGGATAGGGAGGGCACTGGAGTTGGCATGAAGAAAATTTAGGAGTTCAATGCCTTAACCACCAGGGGCCAGGTGGTGGTGCGGTGGGAAGGCAATCGAACCTTTGGGAGAGGCCAGGTGGTAGTGCTGTGGGAAGGCAATGGATCCTATGGGAAAGGCCCTGGGTTTGCACTCAGGACCTCCTGCACACGCTGGGTGGTATGTGCGTGTCTGTAGTCCAGGCTGAGACAGGAACAGGTCACCGCATGAAGACTTCACTGGGCATGTCCTTCCTCTTTTTCTCTTTTTCTGTGTCTCTTTATTTCTCTCTCTCACAGAGGAAATAGATGAATAAACTTAAAAAAAAAAAAAGGCCTCAACGAACTGTATACTTAAGATCTTTGCATTTTACTGTATGTAAATTACACTTCAATTTTTAAAGAGGAAGGGAGAAAGCAAGCAAGCAGATTTTTAGTTAAACATGATAGACTGACCTTATTCATTTGCATCATCTCCTCTGGAAACCCCACCAAGATGAATTCAGAAAGGGATGATATAGCGATAAACCCATGAAGACAAAGAGACACAGAAAGAGGACATCAGGACGAGAGTTGACCCAAATTTTGAAGACGGGAAATGGATGGAGGAGTAGGAATTGGCAGAGTTGGAAAAACTCCAACTCAGGTGCTAACCAAAAGCAACATCCACAGAAGCCTAGTCACCCTTGGAATCCCGGGAGCTTCTGCCTTCCCAGGCAGGAGACTGAAGAGGTCGTCTCTGAACTCCACATTGGAAAGGGGCACATGTCAGGGATGAAAGCAGGGTCCATGCTCCTCTTTGGCACTGCTCCCAAAAGGTAAAAGAAAGAAAAAAAGAAAGAAAGAGAGAAAGAAAGGAGAAAGAGAGAGGGAGAGAGGGAGGGAGGGAGGAAGGGAGAGAGAGAGAAAGAGAGAGAGAGAAAGAAAGGAAGAAAGAAAGGAAGGAAGGAAGGAAGGAAGGAAGGAAGGAAGGAAGGAAGGAAG
>NW_006207133.1:2996278-2996971 GCF_000334495.1 Tupaia belangeri chinensis
TCTCCCACAGAGGAAATAGATGAATTTAAAAAAAAAAAAAAAAGGCCTCAACGAACTGTATACTTAAGATCTTTGCATTTTACTGTATGTAAATTACACTTCAATTTTTAAAGAGGAAGGGAGAAAGCAAGCAAGCAGATTTTTAGTTAAACATGATAGACTGACCTTATTCATTTGCATCATCTCCTCTGGAAACCCCACCAAGATGAATTCAGAAAGGGATGATATAGCGATAAACCCATGAAGACAAAGAGACACAGAAAGAGGACATCAGGACGAGAGTTGACCCAAATTTTGAAGACGGGAAATGGATGGAGGAGTAGGAATTGGCAGAGTTGGAAAAACTCCAACTCAGGTGCTAACCAAAAGCAACATCCACAGAAGCCTAGTCACCCTTGGAATCCCGGGAGCTTCTGCCTTCCCAGGCAGGAGACTGAAGAGGTCGTCTCTGAACTCCACATTGGAAAGGGGCACATGTCAGGGATGAAAGCAGGGTCCATGCTCCTCTTTGGCACTGCTCCCAAAAGGTAAAAGAAAGAAAAAAAGAAAGAAAGAGAGAAAGAAAGGAGAAAGAGAGAGGGAGAGAGGGAGGGAGGGAGGAAGGGAGAGAGAGAGAAAGAGAGAGAGAGAAAGAAAGGAAGAAAGAAAGAAAGGAAGGAAGGAAGGAAGGAAGGAAGGAAGGAAGGAAGGAAG
>NW_006207133.1:2999756-3001057 GCF_000334495.1 Tupaia belangeri chinensis
TCTTCTAGTACGTCACCGCCACGGATGACAAGGAAAGACAGAGAGAAATCTTCTGCATGGGCTGGAAACTGTTTTGTTACCCATGTCCCTCACCACCACCGCCACCTGAAGCAGGCCAAGGAAGGTGGAAGCAAGGGGAGTAGGTGGGAACTGGAATTCGGCTGGCACGTGTAGTGAAAGCTGGCTGGCCCTCAAGCCCCTGCAGTGCAGCTCATACCAGCTTCTGCCTCACCCCCATTCACTTGCACACCAGGTTCAACAACATCTGAGGGAAGCCTCCACTATATAAGAAGAGAACAAAATAAAGGAGGAAAGGAAAGCACAGATGCAGGAAAAAGATAAAAACAAAAGTGAATGAAATGCAATCAACAGGTCTCACCCAGGCATAGAGAGCTTATAAAGAGCAGGGCCAGCTCTGTGGCGTGGCGGTAGCATGCTGCTCAACAGACACTGGATCCTGGGCTGGGCTGGTCCCATGGGACACTGGTAAAGCATTGGACAGAGAAAGTAGATCCCACATGGCCCACTTGGGTTCAGGCTTGAGTCCCATTCCAGTGGCTTGAAAAGCACTCCTGTGTACCCAGGATCCTCATGAGATGGAGAATTGGACGCATGACCAAGTATCATTGGATGCGCTCTCTCTCTCTCTCTCTCTCTCTTTCTTGCTCTCTTTCTCTCTCCCTCTCTTCTTGCTCTCTTTCTCTCTCCCTCTCTCTCTCTCTCATTAAATAGAGAGGTAGATGCCAGAGCCACATGGAAGATCATGGGCTCAGTTCCCCAATTTACACATGCCTGATTGTCTGGGAAGGATGAGTGAGGATGTAGGTGGGATTGTGGCATGAGACCCCATTGAGAATGTTCTCTCTCTCACACATGAAAGATACTTTTGTTGTTGTTGTTTAAAGAAAGAACAGAATATGAAAAGCAGAATAAAATGTTAAAATAAAACATTAGAGAGAAAAGAGAAGATATTATACCTATACACAAGAAAAGAATACTCTAAAAAATAGAGAACTAGAAAGAAATGGAAAATATGGGGACTGGGACCGGCAGTTGGCATAATGGTTATGTCATTGGACTCCCATGTAGTCGACAGCAGTTCGAGTTCCGGACCCAGTGGCTTTAACTCATGCCAGGCACATGTGCATGTGTGCCCAAGATCCTGAGAGGAGAATGGAGGAGAAGGGATTGCAGTGTGGCCATCCCCCCTGAGGGGTGGGGTGATTTCTCACTTTCTGTCTCTCTCTGTCTTTTGGGAGAGTGCACGTGCCCTATAGCAAAAAAAGAAAAAAAAAAAAAAA
>NW_006207133.1:3001309-3040193 GCF_000334495.1 Tupaia belangeri chinensis
CTATAGCAAAAATCTCTCTAAAGTAAAAAAAAAAAAAAAAAGTTGAAAATATGATAGAAGAAATATTTAATAATCAGTAGAAAATAAGATGAAATTTAATATATTTCTCAGAAAGAAAAACCAGAAGACAAAAGATTAAAGTTGGAAAGGAATAATCCATTATATCTGACTAAGAAGAATGCCAGAGATACAGAAAACAGAGGAAAAGGAATTGTCCCAGTATCTCCCAAGGAGAAAACAATGGCATTTTCAATGTTTCCGAATATGCACCCATTCTTAGAAAACTACTACATCTCTGCTACAGCAGGTGAGTGAAACAAGAGAGAAAAAGGTCAAGAATTCAGAAACCAAGAAGTGCACGGTGCGGCAGCCCGGGGTGAAGGCAATGGGAAGTCCTGCCCTAATAGCATAGAGACGGCAGGGCAACCGACCAGGCGGGAGCAGGACAGAGGTGCTGGAGCAGAAGGAAGCCTCTCCGATAACCTTCAACAGCTGGAGGAAAGTGAATAAAAGGTTTATGCTGGTTCAGCCCTGTCAGCATAAGCAGTGGCATCTGCAACATATTCAACCGTAAGTTCAGATCCCCCGCTAACCTGGAACATGCCAGGCGTGCACATGGAGGACCACGATCTTGACAAGCTGGATGGTTGGGGGAAGAGGATCACAGAATAATGAGACCCTGTCAAGGGTCTCTCTCTCTCTCTCTCTCTCTCTGTCTTATCTCATGCACACAAGAGCTCTCTATCAAGAATAAAATTAATACACTTTTGAAAAAAGTTCATGGGCTGACCTCGTGGCCTAGTGGTTAAAGGAGCTGGATCCCACAGGGCCAACTGTGGTTCATATTTCAGTCCTAGTGACTTGACAAGCATGCCAGGCATATGTGCATGCACGACCCAAAGCCAACGGGATGCAGAGATGAAGAAGAAAGGACTGTGGTGTGCCCGCATCCCACTGAGGGTGCTTTCTCCCTCTCTCTCTCTGTAACTCCCCCTGTGGAGCACAAGTACCCCCTGACCAAAAAAAAAAAAAAAAAAAAAAAGCTTATGACCAATCTCACAGGAAAAAGTACGTGTAGCTACATTGACGATTATAAAAGTGAGGGAGAAAAATGTATTTCTGAAACGTCCAAGAAAAACAACACCATGTAAAACCATGTAAACCATGGAATATGACCATGACATGTAAACACTAAACGTTAACTAAAACAGTTAAAATACAGTGTGAGAAGGGGGCTGACTGGTGAAAGGAGAATGAAGGCTCTAAACCCTTACTTACCGTGATGGGAAGCGAACGCATTCTTCCTGAAATGGACAGAGCAAGGAAAACAACAGGTGAGACGCAGAGCTAGCGGAAGAAACTGCTAACAGAGCTTAACATAGTTTCTTTAGGGACCTCAAACTAGGGAGAGGAGTTAGATCAGGAAACTATTATGTAAGTCTTTTAGGGTAATTGGATTTTAAAATTTGTTGATATGTAATATGTATATATTTTAACTTTACAATGAAGAGGGGTGGGTTCTTCTGATAATTTGGGAGTATAATTTCATTCTGTTCTCCATTTTCATTAAATGATCACTTGTGTTGATAACTGAAACCAAGAGGCATGTTGCCCTTCCTCAAATATTAGATTCAGCCAGTCTGGTATAATATTCATGAATCTGCAATTACTAACACATGCCTGAAAGAAATTTCATATTGGTTTATTTTCTTAAGCCTGATTCCATGTCTCCGTCTGGCTTGAAATTCAATTTTAGTCATTACTGGCCTCCCTATCTCCCTGCCTCAGGGTTATGCCAAGGTCCTGGGGCGAAGTATTCCAAGAGAATCATTTAGTCTGCAGTTCGGCCTTCCCAGAAATGCTGATTTGTCAACCCATAGGCTGCTCCTCATGCAAAGTTGAGTCCAGTTTAGGTGCCGGCCTGCTTTGGGGCAGCTAAGCTGACTCCCTCCCGGGACACAGACACCTGCCAGTGGTAGAGCCCACAGGTTCATCTTGCCGCAGTGTCCCAGCGCTGGGAAGCCACCCCAGCCCCTAGATCTCCCCTTCTTTTTCTCCACCTCAAGCCATCTAGCAAAATCTCCCTGACTAGATAAGGCTTTCAGGAAAGACTGAAAGAATTTGTCTTCAAGCTGCTTTGGCTTTCAACCTTACAAGCACCCCTGGGATAGGACACCAAAGAGCCCCACTACCTGGGAATGAGAGAGAGTACCAAGAACCGCACACAAATTGCCACGTTAATAAATCACTCTGTTCCCTTGATTTGGAGACCCTGAGGAAGGCCAGTTGCATAGGAGGTCTCAACACATTTCTATCAAACACAGGGGACTCAGGTCAGGGGAGTCCCAGTCAGGCAGGGCTGTAAGAATGTGGAAAGAGAGCTGGGAGGAGTTAGGATAGTGTACTCGGCTCCTATCTCAAGCCTTCTAATGATTCTCCCTCTCTCTTAGCTCCCATGTTTTATCTTACACTTGACCAAGTCTCTCACATCATTGTAGTCTGGAAGCACCTGCCAGCTGTGGTCCA
Organism: Tupaia belangeri chinensis; assembly: GCF_000334495.1. Taxonomy (NCBI): domain Eukaryota; kingdom Metazoa; phylum Chordata; class Mammalia; order Scandentia; family Tupaiidae; genus Tupaia; species Tupaia belangeri. The sequence goes on from NW_006207133.1 coordinate 3,003,836, forward strand.
TTCGCACTGACAGCCAGGGGGCTGGAGGTAGATATCAAGCAAGTCCCTGAGCTACAGAGAAACCCTGCCACCTCAGCCCTACTCCCAGGCCCCACTCCTAACCCCAGCTCAGCCCTCTTCCTGGACTAGTTCTTGCTGTTGACCAGACCCAACCTGAACCATGGAGGCAGTTCTGCACTGCGGCAGAATGGTTTGTATTCTGTTCACCACCTTAAAGTGAAATTTCCTATTTTTAAAATAATCTAGAAACATGGTGGTATGGTGGTTAAGGCACTGAACTCCCACATGGCCAACCACAGTTCGAGTCTCAGACCTGGTGACTTGCTTTCTCACTCCTTGCCCCTATGTGTCCCTGGTGAATGTATGTTCCCTATGGAAAAAAATTAAAATAATAATAAGGAAGATTAAATAATTCTTAGAAAAAATCTAGAAACAAACACACGGTGTGGCACCCTGTCCAAAGAGCTAATGTCACTGTGAGAACATTGAGCTCTTGGAAGGGCAGGGGCAGCAGCTCCTGAAGTCATTCTGGGTTCCTCCCTGGGAGTCACGCTTAGCCCCAAATTCCTGGGTCCCGAATGAAAGCTCACTTTTGCACTAATGAAAGAATAGCTTCCAAACCCCTCCACTGAGCAAGATGAGTCATCTCTGCCTTTGGTTTGGAAAGGAATTTGTTTAAGTATCTCACCAGGACCAGGCAAAGGAGTTTGTACACAATTCAGTATGCTTAGAAGCATTTACTAAAAGGTATAGTCTAACTTTGCATGTCACCTTGCAGTCCTCCACTTTAATAAATGGGCCAAACAGGGTACAGCAGTAAAATGCAATGCTCTGCAAGGCTGACCCACATGAGGACCAGGTTTGTGTCCAGAGACCTCCCTAAACATGTCAGGCATGTGTATGTCCACAATCCAGAGCTGGCTGAAGGCTGGGGTTGGATCGTGATGTCAAGACCCTGTTAGGAGTGGGACCAGCAGTTAGCATAATGGCTATGTCGCTGGACTCCCATGTAGTTGACTGCGGTTCACGTCCCGGACCCGGCGGCTTAAACTCACGCTGGGCACATGTGCATGCGTGCCCAAGATCCTGAGAGGAGAACGGAGGAGAAGGGATTGAGGCATGGCCATCCTCCCTAGGAGGTGATTTCTCGCTTTCTATCTCTCTGTCTCTCTCTCTGTCTTTCTGGGGAGCACACGTGCCCTGTAGCAAAAACCTCTCCAAAAAAACAAAAGACCTTTTAGGAGTATGCTTGCTCTCTCTCTCTCTCTTTGTTCCTCTCATTCATGTAAGAAATAACGACAAAAAAAATTTTTTTCATAATTATTAATCCTTAACAAATTAGCAGGGGCATTTTCTGAAGTATTAGCACATTATTAGATGCTGGCTTGGAAATAATTAGGCATTGACTTTTCAAAATCAGACTTTAGAGCAGCAGGTGGCATGATGGTTAAGGCACTGGACTCCCACATAGCCAACCACAGTTCGAGTCCAGGACCTGGTAACTTGCTCTCTCACTCCTTGCCCCACCTCCCTCCCCCGTTTCTCTCTGGTGAGCATATGTGCCCTATAGAACATTTAGAAATAATAATAATAAATAAAATTAATAATTCTTCAAAAACATAATCAGACGTCTAGACAGTGGGGATTACATGCTCCCTCTGAGCACCAGTGCAACATGCCATACCATTTACAAGCTGAAGGCTAAAGGACTTTGAGCTGAAGGAGGCGGAGGTTGACTTCCAGGTGGACGAACCTACCCACAGCATAGTCATTAGCCATGACCCAGACTGGCTCATGGCAAGCTCTTCAGTGCTGAGGCAGACTCTGCTGACACCTGGTGGCTGTTGGTGGCAAGGCAGGCGAGTTCAGAGCCTGGACATAAAGTCTGTAATGAATATCAACTAAAACAGCAGGAAAGGTGTAACACTGGAGGAGCTGCTCTACAGGCTCTGCAGATTAGCAGCTGAGCACTAATCAACTGGTGCCTGGGCAGCGAATAGAAAAGTCAAAGGCTGAGCACTAATCACCTGGTGCCTGGGCAGCGAATAGAAAAGTCAAACTGCACAACTTGGCTTTGCAGAGTGTTTCTTCCAAGAGACTATAATTGTTTGCCAAGACCTCTGTCTAAATTTATTCTACCACCTTGCCTGCCAACCGCCCACCTGATTTAAGCAAGTTATGCCCAGTGAACAGAGGTGAACTTATTCTTACAAAAAGGAGATTTAAATTGCTCTACTGTTGGTAACGAGCCCATTGTCCTATTGGGGAAAACAGCCACAAGTGAACACGTGAAGACAGCACTGGACAGCGAAGGTGCTCAGGGCTGCTGCGTCCCAGGACCAGGCCCTCAGGAAAGGAAATAGGAAGGGAAAGATTCTTGGGTCACGAGAACACGCCAGGCTGTGTTGCTGGAGCTGATGGGTGGATGACAGAGAACGTAGCACATACCTGCCTTGTAGGAAAATGCCAGCTGTCCTGCCCAGGCTTCGATGTGGGACACGGCCTCTCATTCAGTGACTAAATTTCTGTGTGATGGGATGAGTGTTCCTTTTTCTTTCTTTCTTCTATTAAAGACAGAAAGGGGTGCCCCCAATGTGGTCCTCACGCTGCAATCTGCTCCCCCTGCCCCCACCGTGTCAGCCAGCCAGGATCGTGGCACATGTGTGCACCAGTGCACTCAGGGAGGCTCCAGCATGGCAACACGGGGCCTTTCTCACGTGGGTCCGGCTGCATTACTGCTGCGCCACCACCGGGCCGTGAGAGCAATATCCTTTCTCAGTGACATAGCAGTGTAGCAGAAATTTCCCTCGAAACTCAGTAGGTGAGTGGCAGGCCCCAAGTGAGGTCATCTCACCGAACCCTCAGATTCTGTGAGGTCAGCATTATTGTCCCCATTTCACAAAGCCAGAAACCGAGACGTGGAGAACTGAACAGTTCACCCAAGGTCACACCTCTCAGCCAGGGACAATGCGTGCCTTCTTCAACCCAGGGCTGTCTGACTGCAGAGCCCACGCGCTCTCTGCCCCCACTCCGCTCGCCTAAAGCAAACACAAGGATAAATAATTCCAATACACACCCAAGTGCCCCCTTTGCCTTTTCCAATTTGTATAACTTTAAATGTCATCACGAGTTCACTTCTAGGTCACTTTTAAAACAACCAACTTTGCTTCAAGGCAAGTGGGAAAAAATGCTGTTGTAATTTGTACAGTTGTACAACCCACTCTTCAGTTTTCTACTCAGCTTTCCAGGGACAGTTCAAACAGAAATAAATGACAATCTAGGACACTTATCTTGCCTACTGTGAATAACCACCACAGCGTTTTTTCCAGATGGTTTAAAAAAAAAAAAAGGCCCTCACGTGAGGCGCAGGATTGCCTCCAGGCATACACAGGAACTGCTGGTGGAAAAGAATTGTCAGTGGCATGAAAATGCAGCTGCAGCAATGAACTCAGACCAATAAGAAAAATCTTTTTTTTACCCCCCCCCCATAGGGCGCATGCACTAGCCAGAGAGAGAGCCACACAGAGGGTAAGTGCGGGGGGCGCCCTTCTCTTCCACTCTCCCGCCTTTCACGATCCCTTCTGTTCCACTCTCCCCTTGAAATTTTGGGCGTGCATGATTTTTAGGACTCTGGGTCCGGGATCCAAACCAGTTGGCCACGTGGGAATCCAGAACCTTAACCATTACACTACTTGCTGGCCCTGAAAATACTCACTTTTAGCATGATTTATTTATTTATTTATTTATTTATTTATTTATTTATTTATTTATTTATTTTTGGAGAGGTTTTTGCTACAGGGTGCATGCGCTCGGCGAACAGCGGTCAACTATGTGGGAGTCCAGCGACATAGCCATTATGCTAACTGCTAGTCCCTAGCATGATTTTTAATCTCATTTCCTCAACTCTATTTGAAACACATAAGCCCTCTCAACTGCTGAACAGTATGTAGCCCAGTCTACATCAGTTTATGCATTTTGAGGATTATAAATGTATCCAATCTGCACAGATCTACTTTGAGCTTCAGAATCAGTTACATTAAAATTCAAGTACAGGACTGGCTCTGTGGCACGCTGTAACGTGCTGCTCTAGAGAGGCTGGATCCCACATGGCAACCAGGGTTCAAATTCCAGGCCCTGTCAGCGGGAGACACACCTCACACAAGTGCCAGTGCCCAGCATTTGATATTGGACAAGGAGGGACCACAAGTTGGCCAGACCCTGGGAGGGGTGTTCCTCTGTCCCTATCTCTTTCTCAAGTGTTCACACACAGGCTCTATCATGAATTTTTTTTTTTGAGAGATTTTCACTGTAGGGCGCGTGCACTCACCAGACAGACAGACAGAGACATAGAGGCAGAAAGCGAGAAATCACCCCCCAGGGAAGATGGTCACGCTGCAATCCCTTCTCCTCCATTCTCCTCTTGGGATCTTGGGCACGCTCGCACACGCGCCCGACGTGAGTTTTAAGCCACCAGGTCCAGGATGCGAACCATGGTCGACTACATGGGAGTCCAGCAACATAGCCATTACGCTAACTGCTGGTTCCCTATCATGAATTTTTTTAAAAAACTTTTTTTTTAATTAAAATACCTTTTTTAAAAAAAAAAAATCCAAATCTCAAAGTCACTCATTCATTTAAGAAATATTCATGCTGGCCTATTACGCAGGCCCTGTTCTATACACTGGGGACATTCTAGTATTAAGAGGCAGGGCAGAAAAAAAGATATAAACAAAGCAGAGTTAGAGGATCAGAACGTTCTATAGGGGGAGATGTTTGCTATTCTCTATAGGGTGAACAGAGAGGTTCTCTTCAATGACATTTGAGCAGACACTTCACAGAAATGAGGGGACATTCCATGCACATAACTACAGAAAAGGCACTGCAAGCAGAGAGGGGGGAAGTGTGAAGACTCTAAGGCATGAGTATGCTTGGTGGGTGCCAGGAAGGGAACCGGGAAGGCCAAGGTGCCACTGCAGAGTGCAAGGGGATACCAGGAGACGGATCAGAGAGGTTGTCGCACGGGACCTTGTAAGGCTCAGCAGGGAACTGTGTCTCTCTGAAAGAGGATTCTGAGCTGGAGGCATGAAAGATGTGACTTATTTTCTAGAAGAACCACTCCGACTGTGGAGTAGAGAGCTGTAGTGGGGAAGGGGTGAGAGCAAGATGCCCAGGAACAAAGACACTACTCTATTAATGCAGGCGAGGGGCGAAGGTGCCTGGAACCAGGTGGTAGCAGTGGAAAGGGTGAGACAAAGGCGGATACTGGGTACACTTCGAAGATGGAATAAACAAGACTGGCTGGTAGACTAGAGGTGAGGGTAAGAAAAAATGAGGATTGACAAGGTTTGGGGGAACCAGCAGTTAGCGTAATGGCTATGTCACTGGACTCCCATGTAGTCGACCGCGGTTCGCGTCCCGGACCCGGTGGCTTAAAACTCACGCCAGGCGTGTGTGCGTGCGTGCCCAAGTTCCCGAGAGGAGAATGAAGGAGAAGGGATTGCAGCATGACCATCCCCTCTGGGGGGTGATTTCTCGCTTTCTGTCTCTCTGTCTCTGGCTGGCTGGCTGGCGAGCGCACGCGCCCTATAGTGAAAACCTCTCCAAAAAAAAAAAGAAAAGAAATGACAAGGTTTGGGACCTGAACACATGGAGGAGGACTACACTCACTTCCTTTGGTGGGGAAGACTGAGAAAGGTTGGGTTGGAAGATAAAGCTCAGAAGTTCAGTTTTTTTGATGTGTTAAGGCCTGAAATATTAACTAGTGGATCCTATTAGCCACCTTAACGGAGCCATGGAGTAGCTAGTGTGGGATTCAAGGGAGAGATTAGACTGCCTATAAAATTGGCAGTCAGCAGCTTCTAGTTGTTAAAGCATGAGGTCATCTGGGGAATAGAAGTAATTAGAGAAGTCAGAGGACTGCGCCCTGGGGCCTTCCATCATTTAAGGTTTAAGGAGGTGAAAGAGTCAGCACAGTAAATGGGGAGGAGTGGCCAGAGAAGTCAAGTGAAGAAAGTGTGTGAAAGGGTGTCAACTGACCGCATGCATCAGATGCTGCCAAAGGCAAAGCAACATGAAGATAGGGCTCACACCCGCACGGCAACCAGGGAACCATTAGGGACCTTGGCAAGAGCTGTTTCAGTAGAGGGATAGGAACAGAAGTCCTACTGGAGAGAGTCCGAGAAAACATGAAAGACCAGCACATGATGTAATGGCTATGTCACTGGACTCCCACAGTCAACCCTGGTTCAAATCCCAGACCCAGCAGCTTAAAACTAATGCTGGGCATGTGTGTGTGCATGCCCAAAATCCCGAAAGGAGAGTGGAGGAGAAAGGATTGTGGTGTGGTCATCTCCCGTGGGTAATGATCTCTAACTCTCTGTCTCTATCTCTCTGACGAGCAACCTTACCCTCTATAGCAAAAATCTCTCTAGGAAAAAAGAAAGAGAGAAAGAGAGAGAGAGGAAGGAAGGAAGGAAGGAAGGAAGGCCGGCCGGCCGGCCAGCCAGCCAGTGGCATGGCAGTAAAATGTGATGCTCTGTAAGACTGACCCCAGGGGAGGGGTCCAGGTTTGCAACCAGAAACCTCCCTGATTGCATGTGTGCCATGACCCAGGACAGAGGCTGGGGATGGATCACAGGGTCAGAATCCTCTTGGGAGTTCTGTCCCTCTCTGTTTCTCTTACTCATGAAAGAAATTAAGAAATTAACAAACTGCTTTATTTACTTATTTATTTAGGAGAGGTTTTCACTATAGAGTGCGTGCGCTCGCCAGACAGACAGAGAGAGACATAGAGACAGAAAGCGAGAAATCACCCCCCAGGGGGGATGGTCACGCCGCAATCCCTTCTCCTCCATTCTCCTCTCGGGATCTTGGGCACACATGCACATGCACACGCACCCGGCATGAGCCACCGGGTGTGGGACTCGAACCATGGTCAACTACATGGGAGTCCAACATGTAGCTATTACACCATCTGCTGGTCCCAAGGTTCCCAAACAAAAATCTTAAAAAAACAAAAAAAACAAAAAAAAAAAAAGAAAAGAAAAAAAGGAGCGTATGAGAGGATATGGAAAATAGCAGGTATGGACAAAGATGTGCAAAACAAAGGGTGTGGATAACTCTGTGAAAGAGTTTTGGTGCTGGCCACCTCTATAGCCTGATGGTTAAGAGATCCAGATCCCACATGGCTGATCACAGTTTGAACCTGGCCCCAGTAGCTTGAGAAACTTGCCTGGTACATGTACATGTATGTGCCAAAATCCAGAGAAATGAAGAAGGGATTGAGGGGGGACCATGCCCCATTGTGAAGGGGTGCTTTCTCCCTCTCTCTTTCTCTCTGGTGAGTACATACATCTTCTAGCAATTGAAAACAAAGCAAAGAATATTGCCATAAAAGGTGAATGGGGTGGGTGCTGGGGGACATGTCCTAGTATGTTTACCTGCTGGTGGGAAGGATCTAGAGAAGTTTGATGATGCAGGACAGAGGGAGGACACCTGCTAAGTGGCACTCAGGGCATTCCCAAGGTGGTATGCTCACAGTGCAAGTAAGGGGAGGAGAAATGAGCATGACTGGTTCACTCCCCCACACAGGAAGGCAGACAGATGCAGGCACAGCTGCAAGAAGGGGGCTCGGAGTGGAGCAGGAACGCACTATCTTCTGATGGCCTTGGTTTTCTGTGAAATAGAAGGCAAGGATGAGCCCAGAGTGAGAAGGGGAAGGGGTGTTAGGAAGGAGGAGCCAGAACCTGACAGTAAGTGAACAAACAAGGGTGGTGAACTGCAGGGCAGCATGAAGAATCAACAGGAATTCAGCTGTCACGAAGCATGGCAGCCTACGTGCTTCCCCACAGCCCCTGCAGCCATTCTACTGCAGGCGTGGAGAAAGCAGAGCCTTGGAATTAAGGAAAGACATGGAAAGCCAGGAGGCAGTGACCGGAGATGGACAGGCTTAATACTGAGACTACTGGGTGGACTAGGGTGTGGTTACTGGTGATGGCTACCATCTGGCCAAGGCATGAGCCTAAGAATAGGTGGGTAAGAAGAGTGCAGTTGGGCTGCTCGGGGGCCTAGGCCCCAAGGCCCAGGAGGGCTAGTCCAGGTCTATAGTAGAGCATGGCTGGGGTTGTGCTGGCCAGACAGTGGGCCAGGAGTTAAAATCATCAAAGGGTAAGAGGGAGCAGTGAGGACCTGTGGGCGTCCATGCTGTCCTAAGGGGGTAAGGGAGGTGATATGTAGTCTGATGCATGAGGCTCTAAGTTGAGGGTCCCAGAAAGGAGGAGGAGGGACAATGATTAGGAAATCCAGTGGTTGCTGGGTTTTGCTAAACAAAATTTAACTGTGAGGACTGAAAATTATAGCTCTCCATCTTCTCTGCTTTCAATCCCTATGAGGACTGTTAAGCCCTCACAAAATCCCCTTCCCTACCGCTGCCCTCGCCCTGTTTAAAATAAGAACCTCAGAGTACTGTGGTCATTGCTGTGACTGACCAGATTTGATTAATCACAAAGATATCATGATCAGTGGGGGCATTTTCCTATGTATTGGATTCAGTGGGAACGAGGCTAAACCCAAATGCTCGAGTCTCTAAGGCAGCATTCTCCAAATAGTCGGCCTTTACTTATTCAAACAGTCAGACGACATCATCTGGGACCTGAATCAGGTTTTCTCCACCTTAAATCTCGCTGCCTATGAATGACATTGTTTACTGAATACTCCTGTGAAGTGCTGGAGGCACAGAACAGGGCCGAGCTGCTGCTCTCGGAAAACCCACACTGTACAACAGCATGTCCCCGTCCTGCATGTTTTAGTCATTACACATCATATGACCCTCCCACTGACTAACGACCGAAAAACGAGTCTCCAAAGGCCACTAGCTAAACTCGTAAGTTCATATTGTAATCCGAAATGCACATTTGGGGATGGGGGAACTGGTCTCAGGTCTGTTTCATTGGATAACTGTATTTCCTTTGACGGAGAGAATGACAAGCGCTGTGCCCTCCTCCTCCACGTCCTGGCCTCCTGCACGTGCTGGAGGTGCAGACGGAGTGGTAAGCATGGCAGTGGGCTTTGTGCAGTGGGCCCAATACCAGAGATGGCTATTTTTCAGGCCTGCAAGACCACAGACCCACTGTCTTGACGATGGAGTTCGGAGGATTAACCTAACACCAATTAAGCCCATCCTATGCCAGCAATGAGTATGAATGTCCCCTAAGTTTTAGACTGATAGTAACTCAGAACACAGATATACCAGTTTCAGTAGGTACTCTCCTCCCACCACCACAGCTCACTGCGCTTTTTTTTATTGTAACACTGTAGTGAGGTCCCTTATAAAACAGGCCTCCTTCTGCAGGCACCAGAGGGTTTCCTTGGCATAGATTCCAAGAACTGGAGCTGCTGGCTCAACAGAATATACACACCTATTTTAACAGACACCATAATGAATCGCTTGCCTGAGTGACTGTACATGAGTCTACACCCCCACTGGCAGTGTAGGCATCGCCGTCAGCACTTATTACCAAGCCCTTTCTGACAATCTGATGAATGAAAATATACCCTTTGGTTTTGAGTTCCCTTGAAAAACAGAATATGGGGACCAGCAGTTAGCGTAATGGCTATGTCACTGGACTCCCACGTAGTCGACCGCGGTTCGCGTCCTGGACCCGGTGGCTTAAACTCACACCGGGTGCGTGTGCATGTGTGCCCAAGATCCCGATAGGAGAATGGAGAAGGGATTGCGGCATGGCCATTCCCCCTGGGGGGTGATTTCTCACTTTCTATCTCTCTGTCTCTCTCTGTCTGTCTGGCGAGTGCACGCGCCCTATAGCAAAAACCTCTCCAAAAAGAAAAAAAAAACAGAATATGTATCTTTTCATGAGTTTGTAAGCCATTCCTTTATAAGACTTTCTTATAAAATGCCCATTTTTCTGTTGTTTGTCCTTTTTGTATGACTTGTAAGAGTTCTTTATATATTCCATAAACTAATCTATTGTATAAATACAAGTCACTTCTCCCAGTATTTGTCTTGCAACGTTCATGATTTTTTGGGAGGGAGGGGAAGGAAGAGGAAATCCAGTGTTTCATATATCGGGTCGTCAGAAAAGTCACAGCATAATTTTCTGTTTTTCCATGCAAAAACGAGTCATGACTTTTCTGACGATCCAATATGTACATCAAATTCGGCAAATCATGGCATTTGTTTATGGTGTTTTAAGAAGGCCTTCTCTATCTCCAAAGTCATAAATATAATCCATATTTGTTCCAATAAGTTCATCATCTTCTTTTCCTGTTTGGTTATTTAATCAATCCGAAACTTTAGTAAAGGGAAAAGCACTTAGTCATTTTTAAAATGCCTGGGCATGTGCTAATCTTTCTTTTCTCCAGTGACTACAGATACTACTTTTACTATTTATTGTTTCCATATAAAATGAGACTTCAAAAAGTTCACAGAAAAGATAGAATTAAAGTATGAGTTTTGGTGCAAAAACATTTGAAATCCATGCATAGTTTTGTTTTTCCATAATATGTGTTTTCCATAAACTTTTTGAAGACCTCTTGGACATGTCAATCTCTATACTCTATTAAATTGATCATTTTGTCTAATTCATTATTACCAAGTTATTTTGATTACTATTATATTTAAAATATATTTATCTTGGGACCAGCAGGTGGCATAGTGGTTAGGGTGCTGGACTCCCACATGATCAACCACAGTTTGAGTCCCAGCCCAGGTAGCTTGGAACTAACATGCGTGCATGCCCAAAATCCCAAGAGGAGAATGAAGAAGAAGGGACTGCAGCATGGCCATCCTCCCTGGGGGAATGATTTCTCACTTTCTGTCCCTGTCTCTCTGGCAAGTACATGCACTTTACAGCAAAAATCTCTCATGCTAAAAAAAAAGAAAAAATATATTATGTATATATACTTCATATAGGAAGTAAGAAATCAGCCTCCTCTCTCCTGGGGGGATGACCATGCCACAATCCTTTCTTTACTGTTCTCTCAGGATTCTGGGCATGCATGCACAAGCACCCAGTGCATTTCTCAAGCTGCTGGGTCCAGGACTCAAACCTCAGTTGGCCATGTGGGACATGGGTTTGAGTCTCAGATGTAGAAGCTTGAGAAACAGGCTGGGCATATGTACATGCATGCTCAAAATCCTGAGAGGAGGGAAAGATGGAGAAGAGATTGCGATATGATTATTCCCCATGGGTAATACTTACTTTCTCTCTCTCTCTCTGTCTCTCTCCAGCAAGCACCTGAACCCTCCAGTAAATTAAAACAAAATAAATACCTTTATGTATTTTGACATCTGGTAGGAAACTCCCTACCTTACTTTTTGTTTTTCCAAATTAATCTTGGCTATTCTTGCACATTTACTTTTCCCAATGAACTCTGAAATCAGTCTGGTAAGTTCCATGATAAACCCTTTGGGATTTTGATTGAGACTGCCCTAAATTACAGAGTAGGCACAAATCTGTATCTTTATAATACCCTACCTTCCATCTATGGACATGTTATATCTCTCTCTATTTAGGTCTTTTATAATCCTCTGTAACGCTTTATAGCTTTGTGAATAACTCATTTTAGGTTCATTATCAAGCACTCCTGAGGTCTGTTAGTTCTAATAACTTGTCATTTGATTCTCCTGCCATTATATTGTCAGCAAATGAATGTTTTGTCTCCTCCTCTCCAATCTGCAATTCTTATTACTTCTCCCTTTTTATTGTATTGGCTACAAATAGACCTGCAAAACAGGTCTATACCTGAATACTACTGGCAGTAGTGGACATCATTATCCACTCATGTCTAATAGATTTGTTTAAATACTTCTCTATTAAATAGTTTTTCCTGTGCATAACCTTTATTAGGTTAAGGATATACCTTTCCACTGACAAGTTTTATCCATCACTGCAATGAATATTATCAAATTCTTTATTGATATCTATTGAGATAAGCATCATTTCTTCTTTAATATATAGATTTTGTAATTATATTGTCATTTTATTGTCTGGTTTTTAATTTTGAATCAGTCTTTCATGCCTGGTAAAAACTCATTTTGAGTAATAACATATGTTTACTTCTGATATTTACAGCTATGCTAGGAAGTGGAAATGACCTATATGTAACTTTTATAGTAGGAAAAATACACATACACCAAAAACGGTATTACTGGGTCATCAGAAAAGTCACGACACACTCTTGCATAGAAAAATACGTCATTTCTTTTCCGACAACCCAATGTAATATGTATTTTTGCATTATTTGTTAACAAAAACATATACAAGTAAAGATATGCTTAATTTACACAAAAATGTCTGAACATAAGATGAGTATTTGCAAAATGAAAAAAGTGATTTTTTAAAAGAGATTTTTGATAAAAAGCACTTGCACTTCCTGGAGAGATAGAAAGAGACAGAGAGACAGAAAGCAATGACCACAGCCACAATTCCTTCTCCATTTTCCTCTTGGGATTTTGGGCATGCATGCACATGCACCTGGAGTGAGTTTCAAGCTCCTGAGTCAGGGATTCAAACCACAGCCGACCATGTGGGAGTCCAGCATCTTAACCACTATGCCACCTGCTGATGCCAAAATGAAATATGTTTTAACTTGCTCTTCTCCTTACTAGAGTTCCCTGTTTGGGTTAATGCTGTCACCATCAATTCAGCCGTCATTCCAGCAAAAATTACTCCTCCCTCCCCACGCTTTTCACACCCAGGCATTCAAGAAGTCCTAAAGAGCCCACCAGTCATTATACTCCACACATGAACTAGGAGGCACGGGACAGAATGGGCGAGGTCAGCATGTTAAGGCAGTTAGCACCAATCCCTTGGCACATTACTGCATTGCCTTGGGTAAAGTACCTCTCCAAATCTCAATTTCCTCACCTATAAATAGACACACTACTATCAAGTTTGAAGAGTTGTGGTAAAAGTTAAGTGAGATAACATATGTAAAGTACCTACTATAACCTTTGTTATTTAATGCATGATCAAATGTCAACTTTCTCAGGCCAGCCATTAGCCTGGTGGTTCAAAGAGCTGAATCTCATATGGCCAATGGCATACTTTGAGTCCTGCCCTGGCAGCTTGAAAAACATGCTAAGTGTGTGTGTACGTGTGCCCTAAATCCTGACAGGATGGAGAAGGGATTGTGGTGTGACCATGCCCCAGGGGGAAGGTTCTCTTTCTCTCTTGCAAACACACATTAGAAAATTCTTTTTGAAAATGTTAACTGTCGTGAGAACATCTCTTCTCTCATTTCCCTCTGTCTGTGCCCCAGCTAAGCCTCCTAGCCTTCACCTGATCCATGACAATGTCTCCTAGTCTTTCTGCCATCTAGATACTGCCATCAAAGTTCACATCCTAAAGTACAAATTGAAGCATGTTATTTACCTGTTTAAATCTAACACCAGCTCCTATTTTCTAAATAAAGTTCCAAATCCTTAGTATGACTAAAAGGTGTAGTTCAACCTGCCTTTCTAGTCTTATCTTCCTCTACTGTGGTCCACCTACCTTTTTTTTAGAAGAGGTTTTCGCTATAGGGCACATGCACTCACCAAAAAGACAGAGAGAGACAGAGAGACAGAAAGCGAGAAATCACCCCCAAAGGGGGATGGCCACGCCACAATCCCTTCTCCTCCATTCTCCTTTCAGGATCTTGGGCATGCACGCACACGTGTCCGGCGTGAGTTTAAGCCACCAAGTCCGGGACTCAAACTGTGGTCAACTACATGGGAGTCCAGCAACATAGCCATTACATCAGCTGCTGTTCCCAGTGGTCTACCTACTTTACACTCTGGTATACTTAATCGTGCTTCCTACTGAAATTTCAAGCTGAGTGCTGTGCCTTTGCATATGCTCTTCCTGCTTCCACAAAGACTTTCCCTTCTTTTCTTCTAAGCAGAAATTCCTGTTTGATCTTTTAAGACACAGCTCAGGTACTTACAAAAAAAAAAAAACATACAGAATTAATTACCCCCTATCAATTTTTCCATAACAGTTTCTACTGCTATCCTATCAAAATCACTTGCCTATATATCTTTCTCCACTCACTGAGAAAAAAATCTTTCTGATTTTCTTCTTTATTAACTCCCCAGAAACCTAGATTATCTGTGTTTTCAGAACTTTGTCCAATGAATGAAACAATGAAAAGTAGAGGCCAACCACAGTGACAGAATGGTAAAGCTCTGGATGCTGAGACCAAATGGGAAGGTCCAGGGTTCACATCCCAAGGTTTCCCTGTGCACACCTGGTGCACGTGTGCCCATGATTCTGGCTGGCTGAAGCTTGAGGTAGGATCGTGGCATGAAGACCCTGTTGGGTGTTGGGGATGCTTCCCTCTGTCTCTCACTTTCTCCTTCCCCACCTCCTTCTATCCTTCTCTTTTTTCTATCTAAAGAAATATATACAAAAATAAAAATAGTAGACAAATAGATTTTCTATTTTAAGAAGGTGCTGTTAAACCTTTCAACAAAGCAAAGCATCTTCTAATCATATTCATCAGAGTTTCAAAGTTAGATTTTTTTTTTCTTTAATGACAGATTTTCTTAAGTTAGACTCTACCACAATGAAACCAATTTGCCCCTGCTGGCAACACAAAGGGTTTATGAAGTAACTCCAGAGGCAGCTAACCCCTCTAGGAGTTCTGATTAGACACAAGATAGCTGAGAGGCCCTTTTGAAACTACTACTCTACCAGTGCTGGTAGTCAGCTTTTATCAGGAATCCAAGTATTAGACTATTTTGAAAGAATGTTTCTTCCAGGATGTCAGCTTCCTGTCAATGAACAATTTTCTTCCAGGAGTACAAATATCCTGCTACCTCCTCTCTCCAAACAAATAACTGGTTCTGTTACAATTTTTTCCTGAAGTTGGAAAACAGCTCAGAAAGAGAAAGAAAAAAAAGTCAATGAGGTTATTTGTCTAAGCTGAAATACCAAAAATAAGAAAAATAACCCTCTTATACCATAAGACTTTCTAAAATATCCACAGTTCAGTTAAAAGGATGGTGATGTATATCACACAGTCCCTTGAGCTAAAAGATGATCATAAGAGGTTTTAACAATTCCTAGTAGCCAAAGACCGTAACAGATGTTCCCATGAGAAATTGCAGAACAAATAAAAAATAATGGTATGTTAGTCTTACAATTTTTTAAAGGAACCAACATGCAAGTCACCAAAAATGATTCCTGATTTTAGAAAACAAATGATTTAAGAACCAACATTTCATAATGATTTTTGAAAAAATAATTTATTTCACTTTTAACAAAGTAAATGTTTTTCTCATAACATTATTTTATAAGAAAGAAGGAAGGAAACTTGCAGAGAAAGAAATCATCAGATTTTAGTTCAAATAGAAGAGCCTGGGATTAATTTTTTTAAGATTTATTTGTCAATTTCAAAAACTCACTACTGGAATAAAGAGCTTAATACAGGTATGCAAAAAGGAAGCCGGCAAGACGTTTTCACCAGGATGAAATGGGATTAGCTTTGTAGTTCTTATAATCTTCTTCACAGAAGAATGCAATTTCAGTTTCACTGGCTGAAAAAAAGAAAAACAGAAAATGGAAGAGAGATTTTAATGTAAAACCACATTTTAAACAAGTATGGAAATCCGTATTACTTCTATTTCGTATTTTACCGTAGCTTAAGATGACTAAAGAGAAAAAGGTGAGATATTTGTTGATTTGCACAGCACACTGTACCAAATCCATAAGAAGGTCAAGGGGCAGCTGTAAGAATATAAAACTCAAGTAATTTTAAAGCAAAACAAAATAAATAACTCCCGAAAATTAAAATCAAGAGTTAACACAAGAATCTGGTTTTTAGGAAATCATAAAAATGCTCATTTACAATCTTCTTTAAATCCTAGTCCTAGAAAATAACAAGCCTTGATTTTTTTTAAATATGCTGCTCATTTACTGAAGAGGGGGATTCTTCTCCTCCCCCCTGAAATTAGCCTGTAGGTATAATAATTTAATACTTAGAGGATCAGTAGAATATTTTACAGATCACTTTACATTCTCCCTCATGACCCATCAAAATATGTGTCTGAAGAAGTTAATTTTTTGCCCTGCTTATGATTAATTCATGAGGCTTCAACAATATGCAAAGTGAAAGACACAAATTGGCTTCCACCGCAATACCTTCAAATACCTCTAATTATTCACAGGGGACATGGCACAGCTAAAGGACCCACAAAGGTTCAGAGCAGTCACAATTCTTTCAACCTAGCAGGTCAAGGACTCTGTCTTCTAAAACAATAAGTCAGCAACATTATTAATTCAGACTGGAGACAAATCTGATAGAAAGCCTTCTAATTATTAAACATGCGATTCTTTAAGGTGTTGCGCCAACAAGTTCCACATTCGTTTTTTAAATTAAACCAGAAGTTAATACAGTCTGCTTGGCTTTTACAGAAAGAGCAAAAGGGCCTTCAGAATCTCGACAAGAAAACAGACAAGATTATTTGTAATGAATACTGAGCACCCAATTAACATATACTCCAAAAACAGGCAAGTAAAAACTCTTTAAGCCAAATAAACAGAATAAGAAAGGGTGCCAAGGATTACCACCGGTCTCTTAGTTTACATCTCTCATCTCATCATTCGACTTTATCATGAAAGAATGAAATTAAAGAGATCAGCATGACATTTCATTAAAAATGTTTTTGCTGCTTATAAGAATATCAAATTTAATTCTCTCAGTTGTAAACTATACTTGCTCATTACAGAAAATAAACAAATGAGAAAAGAAAATCACTGACAGTCTCAGATCCTCGTTCCAGTCCTACTACATCGCCAAGATTAAATTTAATCTGAGAAGCTGAAAAATCAGATGGCAAGTTCTCACCACAATGAGCCTGTGAAGAAACAGCAGAGAAAGCTGAGAATCACTGAGGAGGAGCTGGAAATACATGCACCCTGGGCAAACCAGGAGATAATGCACAGGTACATTTTGTAAGAAAATCACATTTTTAAAAATGGGTAAAAGGCTCCACACTTGGAATCAATAAAATGTTGAAAGGAGGAGCTTCAAAAAATTCAGCATTCAAAGATAAGGTATTTGGAGATCTATCCTTTATAGAAAAAGCTCCTGGGGTTTCCTTTTTGAAAGGAAGCATGCCCAGAGGTCGACCTATATAATTTGTGAGTGATTCTAATCATCCTTCTAATGGAGAATGGAGCAAAAGGCACCCTGTTCTTAATAAGCAAAGAGCAAGATTTTATCTGCGACGTGCTATTTACATACAGAACTTCACACATTGCTTTGCCCACACAGCACTTTGCTCAGTCCACACTAAATGTAATTACAATTTTCACTACTGCAGTTGACATTTATCTGTACCCTTTTTGATAAACTAATGTCATATAGGTCCTCAGTACGGGGATAGGTTCAGAATAAGCTGATATGGCGAGCAAGGACTGACAAAGCAGTTTTGTTTTGACACGTAGGTTCTCTTGGGTCTAATTAACTTATAGATCAATCCATTATTTATATAAAGTATTTACACCATCTCTCATAATGCAGGCTCAAAATGAGATAGTCTAGAATAAAGATTTTATTTTCAGATGATTGCTGTTTTTTTCCCCCCCAAGAAAACTAAATTGTCAAATGGGTTAAGCTGAAACATTTCTGATTGATTAAAAATAAAAAATCACCTTTTGCAAACTGGAAAACACACAAATTAAAGTCACTGCACATTCACAAGTAAAACATAAAATGGATTTTAAACTTAAGTAATGTGGTCCTCAAGCAGAAATAGAAAATAATGTTTTAAAAAATCTGTAAAGCTGTTGAAAATGTGTGGGAGAATGAATTCATGGACTTACACTGTAAATGTATTTGCTGGTTTCGGTGAAAGCAAATTACAAATGATTTTCAAGACTTCTACATAATCAGTCTTTCCACCATTATCCCTTAAATTCCTGCTTCCCAAATTCTATTTAAAATGGCTCTGTTAAAAATGGCTCGGGAAGAGCCCTCAGGAAGTCTACGGTGTGCTGGTCCCCCAGGGCACCTGATTTTAAATTAAATGTGCTGCAGGCAGCAGCCAGGCAGGAGCAGAGTGCCTTGGCATGGGGATCTGAAATGAAGTGCAATCTAAAATCCAATAAATACATCGCCACTTCATCCTCTCGTCTTACTATCAAATGAAATCAAGTAAAAACTCTCCAAATGCATTTGTAGGATCATTTCAGTAACTGCTTTCAAGATGAATGAAACACAAGTCAGGTCATTCAAACTCTGGATGTAAAATTGATAATTTTATAACATTTTCAAATTGATCTGATATGCACACCTTTAACGAGGAAATAATGACTTTCAATAAAAGAATATAACACAAGAAAAAACAATTTTAACTGTAAAATCTCAAGAAAAATTAAATGCAATGTATTAGCATTCTTCAAGTAATTTCTCTCAAACCCATCGATGAACAAGGATTTATCACAGCCTAAATCCCTATCCTGGTGCTGGTGGGAACCATGGTGGGACATGGAGCCCGCTGTCTAGAGAAAGGTCACTGAGATGTGTGCAGATTCTGTCGCACAGACAACCACCATCAGGGCAGACTGTCTAGTGACAATAATGGCAGATTGTGATCAAAAAAATCCATGAAGGGCAAGGCATGGCTTACGTACCATATTAATCTGAGACCAAAGGACAAAGTCTCACCCCTGCTCCTGCTCCCAGTGCATATCCCATCTTCCCGAGTTTCACAAAGTCCTAATCTAAGCATCACACAGTCACGCTCGCAGCTGAGTCCTAAACTTTCACCAAAGGAAGCCAGGAAGCTGACAAAGAGGTCCCAGCTACTGGGCTTTCTATTGCATACTTGCTTCAGATGTCTGCTTTGGATCAGCCGGCAGAGAAGATTTCAAACTACAGTTTGAGGAAAGCAGAGAGTGAAAACTCTGACCTCTCAGAGACTGGGCACAACCCTGTGATTTCCACAAAGGCCAGGGGAGGGTAAAAAGGAAACGATCATCTCTAGAGGTTCATTGGAGTCCTGGTCCTGGAATCCCAACCTACCTGGGCCCCACAGCTTCGTTACAAGTACAACATGTACTAACATTTTGATGTCAACATGAATAACAGACACCAGAACACTCCATCACAGAAAAACAACACATGTGGCCCAAGATATCACTACCCCCAAAAGAACAGGAAAGAGACCCAAACCTTAAAGGAACATAAGTCAAACACCATCCTGATAAACAAGCGGGAGCCAAAGAACCCGACAATATTAACTGTGGATGCGGCAACGCCAAGTGCAAGGCAGGGGGACTGGGATGTGGGCGATGACAGAAGTGACAGGCAAGATGAAAACAAACCTCAAGGGAATTTTGGAATTATTACAGGACCTGGCTTGACAAAAGCTCTTTCTTCAGGTAAGCACCTGTACTTCGGCTCACTGAATCTTGTTTTAAAATATTTCCAATAAAATACAACTGTTTTTAGAAGAGTACCTCCACAATTTCTTTCTTAAACCGGAGAAGATTCGAAGATGATAGTACTAGGATGTAACAAAATGAAGAGATAAAATATCACTTAAACATTTACATGCAAATTTATTGCTTAGGGGGAATCAGTTCATAAAACCGTAATTGCTAACAAAAAAGTCTTTCTTTTTAACTCTGCTTTGTTTTGTTTTAGTTGCCAGAGGAAATCAGAGAGCTGGGGAGTGCGGCACCCCCAGTGAAGCACAGTCACACCCCAACCCCTTCTCCTCCATTTCTCCAATCCTCTCAAGATTTGGTATGCACACACAAGCTTGGCATGTTTTTTACACCACTGCGACCAGGATTCAAACAGTGATCAGCCATATGGGATTCAGCCGTCTTAACTACCAGGCAACAGGGCTTGCTCCCACAAAATCTCTAAATTATAAGTAACAGTTCTTAGTAAAACCTTACTCTTCTTTTCACAAAGCAAATCTCTTTTATTTATGTATTGTAGCACTAAGTCCACAAACAAAACTCCCGGTGATGTTGGGTGTAGAATATAAAAATGTGAATCTGCAGTGCAGATAAAAGGCCAGAGTATGAACAAGAGAATTTGTGTGCAAAAAAAAAAAAATCTTCAAACAAGTTTGTTCCCCCCTAATTTTTCCCCTTACAGCTTTTCTTTTCCTTTCATGACTCCTGCAGAAAAGTCATAATGATAAACTTGTTACACTGGCATTATTCCCATAGCAACTGGCTGTGATAGCAGAGTGACAGCTCAACAGCAAGATCAAGTGGTAAGAAAAGAGTGATGACTTCGAATTTTTCTCTTAAAACCTGACTAGACACGGCACTAAGGGAAAGAAAATTCCCTAGGAAAATCAGACACTTCAAGAATCATTTTTATAACTCAACTCTCACTTAGGATTTGTTCTCTGAGGACCCTCGACTCCCCCAGCTCTAACCACGACTTGTTCCCGGGCGAATGGCAACACTGCTCAAGGCAACAAAGAGGGTATGGCTCCCTGCACACACTGAGGGAGCCTGTGACCAGTGCCGCTGGCTGGCCGGGTTCAGGAGGGCAGTGAGAAGTCCTCGCACCACCCTAGAATGCAGGGGAGAACTGTGAAAAGTACCTTATTCCGACCCAAGACTTGTAACCTTAAAACAAGAATGACGAACAGAGGGTGTGACTCTCACGTTTGCAGAGGGTTCATTACATAAGTCAATCTGGAATTAAGGCTGAGACCAACAACTCAGTGTTTTAGTAAAGTCAACACATTTGCCAAGTGCCTTCTCCAGAATGGTTTCCAAATAAAATAGGTATTGAGGGCTTTGTCCATGCCATGCTCCCGATGCCATCATTCTTTCATTTTACTCAACCCTTGTGATGGTCATCTGAAATAGGTTTCATTATTCTCATTTTTTACAGAAAACAAAATAGTATTTCAGAAAGGCTGAGTGGCTTACAGAAGATCACAAGACAAGTAAAATGTATACCAATTTTCCCCAACTTTAGGGGCTTATTAAAAAAAAAACAAAAAACAAGAATTAGTTCCTTAAGGGGCCAGACTATGTTACAGCAGTAAAATACAATGCTCTGTGAGGGAATCCCACACAGGAAGTTCCCGGCTCACGTCCAGAGACCTCCCTGAGTACACTGGACTCACACATGTCCTTGATCCAAAGGTGACTGAAGCTGGGAGAGGTCTGAGGTGTCAGGACCCTGTTGAGGATGCTATCTCTTTCTCTCTCCTTCCCACCTCCCTCTCTTGTGCTCATGAGAGAAATAGACAAACTTAAAAAAAAAAAAAAAATCCTAGCTCTGCCACTATGAAGTTCTTTAAACTTGAAAAAATGTTTTGTTTTTTTAAAAAACGATTCTTTATTATAAGAAATATATGCAAACTACAGAAAAATTTTAAATCACAAGAAAAATACTGGGTCATGAAAAAAGTCAAGATGCATTTCTGCATAGAAAAACACATCATGACTTTTCCAACAACCCAATAATTAGATAATACAGAGAAGAAAGAAATGTCACCACCCTTGGAAATGATTTCTGTAGTTTTTTTATATGATCTTATTTCTACATACACATAACAAACATGCAAATACAGTCATGCATCACTTAGCAACAGGGATACATTCTGAGTAATGCGTTGTAGGGTGATTTGGTCGTTGTGCAAATATCATGGAGTGATATTGGGTTATCAGGAAAGTCGTGACACATTTTTGCATAGAAAAATACAGAAAAAGAAGTCATGACTTTCCCGACCACCTAACAGATGGTAGAGCCTATACCACACCTAGGCTATAACCATAGTCTACTATGATCTTACGAGATACCATTGTATATTTAGTCCGTTGAAGCACTATTGTGCAGCACATGACTACACACATTTTAAACATTAATGGTATCACATAATATATATTTCCACTCAATAAATAAAACTCTAAATCAATGATTCACAAATAGGAAGGTATTTCACAACCTCATAGTTCAAGGAAGCATACTCCTGTTGACTTAGTAACAGATATGATACAAAGCTAAGCTTGAGAAAGTCTTATTGGTCAAACTGGCCTATGGAAAGCTAGAGGTAATAAACACTCCCCCAGTGGAACAAAGAACATCTATTTTTCCGTACCATGAGCCCCCTTGGATCTGACCACTTTTTTTTTTTTTTTTGCATGTCTGCTAATCTTAAACTTACTCAAGGTTACCCTGACGGTAAGAGACAGAATCAGGGTTTGAACCCAAGCAATCTGGACTCTAAATTTTTAACCACCAGACCGCAATACATAAAATAGTATCTATTTTAATATGCATTTCTCTCATTACTAATAAGGTAGAACTATTTTTCTCGTGTTATTTTTCCTATCAGTAGAAATTCTTATTTATTGGGAACCAGTAGTTAGCGTAATGGCTATGTCGCTGGACTCCCACGTAGTCGACCACGGTTCGTGTCCCGGACCCGGTGGCTTAAAACTCACGCCGGACGTGTGTGCGTGCATGCCCAAGATCCCAAGAGGAGAATGGAGGAGAAGGTATTGCGGTGTGACCATCCCCCATGGGGGGTGATTTCTTGCTTTCTGTCTCTATGTCTCTGTCTGGCGAGCACACGCACCCTATAGCAAAAACCTCTCAAAAAAAAATAAATAAATAAAAAGAAAGAAAGAAATTCTTATTTATCTTTTTCATACTAATTATAAGAGCTCTTTATAAAGTCAAGCTAATAACTTTATCTGTTACATATGCTCCAAATAGTTTTCCATAGTTTATTCCATTTCCTTATCTGTGTTTACAGGTTGCTAGTTTTTATGTGGTCAAATCCATCACATTCTCTCTTTATAGCTTCTGCCTTTGAGGTTATACTTAAAACTCTTTTCTTCCCCAAAATTATAGAATTATTTTGTTATTATTCATGATAGAGTTTATGCATGTACATAAAAGAAAGAGAAAGAGAAGCACCATCCACAGGGCTCAGTCATGCCACAATCATCTTCATCCAGTCCTCCAGCTTGCTAGTATTCTGGCACCTGTGCCCACCATGTTCTCAGGCCAGCTGGGCTTGAGAGTCAAACAGTGGTTGGCATGTGACTTCTAGCTCCACAGTCTAGCATGCTACCACTGAGGCTGGGCAGATTATGAAATTACTGTGCTATATTACCTTGTAAAATATTTTTTACATTATGACATTTCATCCATTTAGAATTTATTTTGAAATGAAGACTGATTAGGGATTTAAATTTCACTTGGGCAATGGGCCTGATATTTTCTGGCCAATTCATACTTTTTTTTTTTTTTTTTTTTAGTTTTTTTTCTTTATTCATGATAGAGCATATGCACACACGAGAGAGAGAGAGATGAGCAACCTCCATAGGTCATGCCATGATCCTCTTCCTCCAGTCCTCCAGCCTACTGGATCCTGGGCACCTGTATGCATACCAGGCTTGTCTCAGGCCTACCAGTGTAGGGACTGGAACTATAGTCACCGTGTGGGATCCAGCTTCTCTTGAGAGTTCTGCTACACCACAGAGATAGTCTTAATTCATTCTTTCTCTGCTTACTTGAGATGTTGACTTTTATTATCATGTAAACTACTGCCTTCTTTTATTTTTCCCTTTAGTTTAATTTTAGATTTCTCAGTCTTTTCCACAGAGTTGTCAATTCCCACATCGACACCAGACCATTATACTCATTACAGTTTCATGTTTTAACAACAAGCCGGGCTACCTTCTAGGTACCAAGTACCTCAATAACACAGGTAGCCACCTACTACAATAATGTAATAGCCTATGAAGAAACAAATGTCAAATTAAAAATCATTTTTCAAAAAACAGTCAATCCTATGTATTCATAATATGGAAAGATGCTAATTCGAGCAAATAGTATAGACTTAAATAGAAAACAAGTCCAAGATTTCACGACATGTTATATAAAATTCTAGTTAAATTGGAAGAGCTATATCAGTAATTCATGTTAGTCAGTGAGTCATCCAAAACTGAATTCCTGACATACGTGATTAACTCAGTGGAATACCTGCCCCCAAAATGTAAGGCTTCCCAAAGTGGATCTCACAGAGTGCTCCTTCACCAGTATTTATAAATAATACGAAGGGAATGTGACTGGTGACACTCCATCCAAGTCAGTAACTGCAGAGCTGTGTCAGAAGCACAAAGCCTTTGACTGCTCAGACCTCACTCTATTACCAGATCACCTTTAGGCATACATATAAGTAGAATTACAGTGACATCTAATGGTCACAAAACATGTCACATAGTATTTCTTTAAAACAGAACTAGATGGATGTCCCAAGTTGAAAGGCTAAGTCAGGTAATTTTTCATCCGCATACACTTGGCTCCTATTTTAAATTCCATGCCTTGGTCAGCTCCGAGTGATTTGGATGACTATCAGAAACCATGCTGCACATTAGGCAAACAACAACTCATTAAACTATTCCAAATTACTTCTACTATGTCCATTTCTCTCGAACCATCCGCTCAAATGACTGATGAGAGTAAGCAGACATGGTGCTAATAACCTGTCAATCACTTAAAATGACCCCCCACAGAATTCTGAGCATACCTCCTGAAAAGAACAATTTTCATTCTGCGCACTTAAGAGTGCAGGTACCTCCTGGCCTCAGTCAAATGATCAGAATGCACATCATTCTCATCCTTCTCCCCTGAATAGTTATCAGGTAGCGTAAAGAGCACCGAGGGTAGCATTTACTTTGCAGGGAGCTATCCAGTGCAGTCAGCCAGGCCTCACCATACAGCCAGGAAAGTGTGTGACCCTCCAGCAAGGCAAGGCCCCCTTTCTCACCAATGCCAGCTGCTCTCAGAGTGCTGTCTTCTTTTAGCAGGAGCTTCTCATCATCTTCCAAACTCAACACAAGTTCATTTGTCTAAAAAGAAAACATGCATTTTATCAATACTTACATGGGCTTCATATCTGGTAAGATTTCTCAAAGACATGAAGCTGTTATTTTGAGTCATAGCAATAATCTAAGTCACACTCTGCTCCTACTATCACAAAGAGAAGCGGGCAGATACACAGTGTGGACCTACTAAGTGCACACACTACGAAAAGCAGTGGAGAGACACTGCCATAACACAGGCTTTGGCAATAGATATGGGCTCAAAGTCAGGCTCCACTGGTACCCAGCTGTGTGTTCTCAACAAAGTACCTAACTTCAGATGCAGTTCACTCATCTGTTGAAAAGGGAAAGGGGTTGTATCTTACTACCTGTGGTGAAGATAAGATGAAGCCACATGAGGGGACTTCGAAGAGTTTGTGAAAAAATGGAATTAAGTGACAAGTTTATTTTGATGCAAAAGAATTTTAAATCCACACAGAGTTTTTTGGGAATACATATTTTCCACCAACTTTTTGGAAGCCCCCAGTACATACCCTCAGCATGGTATCAGTCACACGGTACAACACGCTCTATTTTAGCTGTCACTACCCTGTTGTTGCTGTCATCATCGCTTTCTCATGTTATCTTCATCAAATTCAGAGTCGGAAAGATGAAGGCTCAGGGTCAGGTTACCTGACTAGTCAGCGATGGAGATGAGGTTCAAGGTCTAGCCAGTCTGACTTCTAGAGAAGCAGACTTACTTCAAATGGCTGAAGGTCCACATGCCCAAAACCTCGCCCAAGCTGACAAGCCTTGGTCCCACATCATAGTAACTCTAACACTTCTCTACGTGACAGGGGCCGCGGTGGATGCATTTATTCTCCAGCATTTACAAATCATAAACATGAGACGACATGTGGAGCTGCTCTCTGCCACCGAAGGGCACACGTAGGAAACCACCAGCTGGAGGCACAGGATCCCTTGTCAATCGGGATGCAGCTGTTTGGCAATGTATTCTATATCTACATTATGACGGAGGCATAGAGTCAACGGAAAGGCTTCTCGGCAGCCAATGCAGAAGCCCAGAAGCCGGAGGCATGCTCTGTGATCACGGACGTGATTCACCAGTGAGCACAGAAGACTTGAACCCCACAGCACGTGGATTAAAGAAAAAATTCCCAATACATAGTAATGACAAGTGACTGAAAATGACAGATAAGACTAAATACGATTTAGTCATTACACATTGTATTCTTGTACTGAAAAATCACACTGCACCCCCCACAAACACATACAAATACGTACAATTACTGTATGTTAATAAAAAATAAAATTCACTGAAACCAAACTAGAGAACAAAAGGTTTATCAGAAAAATCATTTCAGGGACCAGATGGTGGTGTAGCAGTGGAACTTGACACTCTGTAAGGAGAGGTTCTGGGTTCACCTCCAGAGACTTCCCTGAGTACACAGGCAAGCGCATGCCCATGACGAGGAAGGAGGAAGACTAAGAGTGGACTGAGGCATCAAGACCCTGTTGGGGGCTCTCTCTCTTTCTCCCCCACCATGGAAAAAATGTTTAAAAAGCTATAAGAAAATTATTTTAGAATAAGTAATATGAGCACACTATGATACAAACTTCTCCAAGTACCCAAGGATAGTGAGTAAAAAGTAGTTTCCTCTCAACCCCATTCACCAGCCACCTCATCCTCCAGAGAACTTGGACTAGTTCCTGTACATCCTTCCAGAGGATGTCTCTATACACGTTCCTGCAGGCCAAGATAAAGATGTGTCTACAAACCTTTTGCACACAAATAGTAGCATATTACATGCTGTGTTCTAACACCTTACTGTTTTGCTCCTAAAAATATAGCTTGAAATCATTCTACAGCAGTGAGAACAGCCTCATAATTCATCAAGGTAGCAGCTTATTCCATTAAAGGAACACACACAATCGTGCACACATACACACACACACACATATACGCACATGCTCGCTCTCGCTGTGCCCCTACTGACAGACATTTAGGTTGTTTCCAATCTCTTACTACCATAAATAATCCTGTACCATCTGTCCTTGTACATACATCATGCTGCATATTTACAAGTTTTGTCTGTAAGATAAATTCTTACAAGTGGAATCGCTGGGTCAGAGAGCTATGTGCAACTTTTATTTCAACAAATATTTCAACAGATGTTGTCACATAACTCTCCAGAGAAGTAGTAGCAATTTACACTAAGGTTACCAATCACTAAGAGTGCCTATTTCCCCACAACCTTACCCACAGTGTGCTATCAAAACTGTCTGATATAGGCTAGCTCCATAATACAACAGTGATACACAGCTGGATCCCGCAGAGTGGCTCCAGTTCAAATCCCAGGCTCAGTCAGAGCGAAACAAACTGGGCATGTGCAAGAGTGCCCATGATCTGACAAGCTGAGAGACCAGAGGAAGGGAATCTCAGCACACCCAGACCCCACACAGGTGCTCATCTTTCTCTCTCTCTCCCTCTCTCTCTCTTTCTCCCCCTCTCTCTCTTATTCTCATAGTTTGTTTTTTAATTGAGTTGTAGGATAATTTATTTAAAGGAATTATATCTTTTTATAAACTTTTATTATTTAGTTATTTATTCTGTGTGTATATGTGTGTGTATGAGAGAGAGAGAGAGAGGGAGGGACAGGGGAGATAGAGACAGGTACCCCAACAGAGTCTTGATGCTACAATCTACCCCCAGCCTCAGATCCTGGGCACATAAGAGCCCAGTATACTCAGGGAGGTCTCCAGACATGAGTCTAGAACCTTCCCGTGTGGCCTACTCACCAAGCACTATGTTCCCACTGTGCCAACTAATGTCTGGCTCCTCTTTATTGTATGCTAAGGGAATCTGACCTTTTCCATAAGTTAGAAAATTTTTCCCCACTTTTTGTTTGTTCCTTGATTTTTCTTACAGTATTACTTCTTCTTGAAAAAAAAAGGGGGCGGGGGGCTGGGGGGGTGGAATTAGCAGGTAGCATGGCAGTTGAGGTGTTGGACTCCCACATGGCTGACCATGGTTTGAGTCCTGGATCTGACAGCTTACTTTCTCTCTCTCTGGTAAGTGCACGTGCCCAATAGCAAATTGAAAAACAATAATAATAAATAAAATGAAATAACTAATTATTAAATAAATATATAAAAGGAGGGACTGGGCCAACAAGCGACCTGGAGGTTAGGCACTGGATCCTACAAAGCAGACCTCACAGTTTGAATACCAGACCTGGTGGCCTGAGGATCATGCTGTGCATGCGTGCATGCTCAAAATCCTGAGAAGAGACGGTGGCATGGCCATCCCCCTGGGGAGTGATTTCTCACTTTCCTTTCTCACTCTCTGTCTCTGTTGAGTGCACAAGCTCTATAGCAAAAGCTTAAAAAAAAAAGAACTAAATGAATTTTTGGTGAGTAAGTTAATGAATGAAGTAAAACATGTTGGTATTTCATGGTTTTATATCGTACTTAGACCTTTCCTAAGGTGATTTGATTCTGTCCCAAGTTTTCTTCAAATATTTTTGTGAATTTCATTTAAAATATTTTATATTGCGGTTCATTTATAGCACAACAGTGAGCACTCAGCAGAGAAAGCTGGACCCCAAATGGCTGTCTGGGGCTTGCTTGCCCGGGCAGCGACACACCAGGCGGGCACACATGTGCCCAGGATCCTGACAAGATGGAGAATTGGAAAAAAAGGATTGGAGAATTGGAGGGAAAAGGACTGCAGCAGGACTACACCCTGCTAGGAGGTGCTTTCTCCCTCTTTTCCACATCTCATGCATATGTATGCACCCTCTAGCATCAAAACAGAATTCTGACTTTATAAACAGACTACTGATCACAGCTCTCAATACATACATGCACAAGCATATACACATGTTTTCTTAATAACCACAGTGATGCTACAGCAATTATTTACAATGTATCATCGATTCATTCATTCAACAATCACTTAGCTCACAGTTCAAACAAGAGGATCCGGTAGGCAGGTATCCAGATAGCCCCTTTATTGTGGTAATGAAATTTCTGAGGATGCCTGTTAATTACATTTAGGAAAGTCTCTAAATCCAGAAAGCTGGGAAACAGGGGAATGCCTTTTATGAATGAGTTTATTAAGTTACAGGAGCCATTTTGGAAGTCTGTTTGACTGAGAAAGGACATCAAAATTATAGCGGGACTCAATGGAACAGAAGTAGAGAGTGCAAAGGGAGATACGGGGACAGATACAAGAAGGCATGTAAACAAACAGAATAGGTTATGCAACAGGACACCACGGCGGAGGATACAATTCATGTCACTGACAACTCAATATAGACTTCCAAAAAATAATAATAAAACCTAGCAGAAACTGTCATGGATGTGTACATGTAATGCAATGTTCAATGCTAAATAAGACGAACACATGGATACCCTTCCATGCTAAATGAGATGAACATGTGATTTGATTTATTACACACTGTGGGTGTGCTTTGAGAAGCCACACTGTATTCCACAAAGATGCACAATGATTATATGTAAACAAGAAGTCATTAAAAATAATAATAAATAAAGTAAATTTGCACTGGGGCTAGAAAACTGACAGACTGTGCAGGTGACGCTGTAGGCCCTGCAGGTGGTGAACAGGAGCTGGAAGGACAATGAGAAAACTGGGTAAGGCATGGGAGAAGACAGATGGGCGACGTTTTCTAAAGTTTTAAAACTGTATCTGTAAAAATATATTAACCCCTTTCCTTGTGAAAGTGGAGATGGAAGCCTGCAAAATCACCCCCAAGGTATACAGCCTGCACTTACTAGAATTGTTGTGGCTTAGATAAAGTTTATAAAGCCAGATTAATAAAACATTCTCAGTGACTTCATTCATTTTGGGACTCACCCCCTAACCAGTTACATTGTTCAACCGAAAAAATAAGCCCAAATTGTACAATGATAGCACACCAGGGTGGAGCATGCATTTAAATATAAGTAACACATCTAAGATTTTTGTTTAACTACAGGAGAATTTCCTCCTGTTTTAAAAGGTCATCATGGTGACTATCTGAACACAATAGATAGATCTTCACTAAGACAAAGGGATAATTTACTAGTTATGCCTTTTAGAAAACAGGAATACATGAACAAGCCCAACAATGCAGAAAATTATGCATTCAGTGGAGAAGGACACAACACACTTTGCTCCACAAATTTTTCAAACAGCATACTGTTTTGCCGTAACTGATTTGTATAACAGATGTATTCTCTGCATGTCAGGAACCAGTTTGAAAACACGCCTAACCTGAAGAAAAGAAAATGGATAAAGTCTATAGTGGTACATTCTAGCACTGAATAAAAGCAGATTCCACACCACAACCCCAGACACATGTGAGCACACATTTTGAGACATCTGACAATGGATATTACCAAATACAGTACCCATATAATCCTTGCTATAAAAAAAGTTACTACAAGGAATCGACCCTGCCCACATCTTGCAATTAGCCCAATCAAACTAATTTCAGACTTCTGCCTCCAGAAATGTAACAGAATAAATATGTGTTAAGTCACAAAAATTAATAAAATAAACAGGAGTTACTTTTATTCTCTAATGAAAAAGTAAAGTTGTAGAAAGAGTACCTACAAAATAAAAAATGCTATTGTAACGAAAGCTATTTTAGACATACATATGTTCATTCGCTTATTTACCAATTCGATTAACATTGATTACTTGCTATATCCAGATGCTGCACATGTGGAACGTACCTTTGACTTATGTGCGTGATGAATAATCTTTAGTTTATCTGAAAGAAAAAAGCAAGTTGTCTTTGCACAGATTATTCTTAAACTTCCTTTCCAATTATTAAAGTAAGATTCTGAGGCAGGAGTGCTTCGGAGATCAGACCCAACACCCATGTCAGCTCTTGTCCTACACTCACGAAGAATTAGAGACATGGACACAGAGAGGAGAGGAAAGTGGAATTTATGAGGGAAGGAGAAAAAGCTAGTGTTGTGGAAGGAGTCCTGGAATAGATTGCCGAAGACGAGCTGGAGGCGAGGGTTTTTTTACCTTGTAGTCTGAGCAAAGGGTTGGCTTTCTGATAAGGATGTGGGGTTTAGGAAATGGTTCCATGGTAGTCTGATTTATTACCCTATTCTCTATGGGGTCAGCAGACCATAGTGTCCCATGCTTATGGTTAGAACACAATTACTGAATAGAAACTTTTGCCCTTAACTACTTTTGCCTTAACTTTTGCTTCAAATCTTAAGCCAGCTTTTGGCTATGAAAACATAGGCACTGTGACTTGCTTTTGGGTCTCTACTCTGTGTGCTCAATATCCCTAGTTTCTGCCTTATTAGCAAGGAGCCATAAATTCTTTAGAGACATGTAAAAGGTGTATATACTGTACAGTAATCACACCATAGAGAAAAACACAGAGACTTCACCAAAAAGAAAAACACATGGCTTCCTTTTGGGGCCCTTACCCTATCTACCTATATGTGGGGTCCAACTCCTATCTCAATTGCAGGGAGTGGCTATGAAATTGAGAACTTTAAGTCCTTGCCATACGACAAGATTCCCTTAAAATCTAGTATACAGTAAAAGAAAAATTACTTTTACAAATCATTAATATTAAAGATAAAAGTACAAAGATAATTTAAAGGCTAGATCTTTGACACACGTACCTGTGCGTGTTTCAAAACCTAGAGTGGACTCAGCACATTTTCCCTTGGAATAGATGGCAAGTGAAGCACATTTTTCCTAGTTTTGGGAATTACTAAAATCCAGAATTAGCATACACACACAGACACACACACACACACACACACACACACACACCTTAAATTAAGACAGACATGAACAAAAGCAATTTTCAAAATTCACTAATAGATAAGGTAACCAGAAGTCACATGATGACACTGGAAAGGTGTCAGGACTCTCAGAATGCAACCCTATCTGGGATTACGGGCAATCTGAGCAAGGCTGCTAATGCCCAAAAAATACCAATATCTGTCTCCAGGTTTTCAAATTCGGCATAGGCTCACACCATCTAATCTGCTTTATTCAAACCTGACTTCACTCCCTAATCTGTTTATCTCAAAGTCAGGCTACACTGTGCTTTTCCAATAAGTAATTTCTTCACATGGGTAAATTTCTCATTCTATAATAATCGGCTCTTAATTATGTAATATACATAGCCGTTCAACAGGTTTAAATTCAGAAAGTTCCAACTTTTCACACAGTTGTGTGTTTTTAAAGATTAAGTCTTGCTCTATCATAACCTCCTATTTCAGTCTTTTAAGTAGGTGGGACTATAGACATGCCATGTTAGGGTGCTTTGTCCTACACTCATGAAGAATTAGAGACGTGGACACAAGAGAGGAAAATGGAATTTATTAGGGAAGGAGAAAAAGCTTCTAGTGTAGTGGAAGGGGGCCCGAACAGGTTACCGAAGAGGAGCTGGAAGCAAGGGTTTTTTACTTAGTAGTCTGAGCAATGTAGCTTTTCTCCTATAAGGATGGGCTTCAAACCTGGGCTTCCATGTGGCCTCAGCCTGCAGAGCAGCAATGTCTTAGCAACATGTGGTACTGCAGCTGGGCTCCGCTCTGTTTTTATTGTTGTTGTTATTTTTAAAAATTTTAAATTTAATTTTATTATTATTTTCTTATTTTGATATAGGACCCATGTGCTCACTAGACAGAGAGAGAGAGAGTGAGTGAGTGAGAATGTGAGAAAGCAAGCCTAGGTCTAGGACTTGAACTGTAATCAACCACATGGGAGTCCAGCACCTTAACCACCATGCCCCCTGCTGGCCCTGACATCGCTCAGTTTTATTTAATCATTTAATTAATGTATTATGATTACAACATGATGTTTTATTCAAATAAACTCTCAACCTTAAACTATTGGGTCATCAGAAAGTCATTACGTATATTTCCTTTTTTTCTATGCAAAAATGTATCATGACTTTTCTGACAACCCAATAAAACTCACTTCTATCAGTCATGCTGGAACAAAGAAGTCTAACAGTGGTATGTGATAATGGACTGAAAAACAGACCCGATTTAACTAGGACTCGGAATAACAGAGGGCTAGAGGACCTAGAGAACTGAGAAATGGCACTGAATTACCGATTATTTTAAACAGTCAGCTTTCAATCATTTGTTGCAAGCTTTAATATAAGGTCAGAAGCAGTTTTGGACTGTAACTACGTATTCTTAAAAAATAATAAATCTAACCTAGGTTAAAATGTGCACATTAGGAATGTAAATGTCACAATAGCTAAAAATAAGTTCATAATGTACACTAGAAAATAAACAGATGTGTCTTTTGAATTATCTATTATTCTGAGTTACCCATTTTACCCTTTTTCTCACTAAA
This sequence comes from Tupaia belangeri chinensis, assembly GCF_000334495.1. Taxonomy (NCBI): domain Eukaryota; kingdom Metazoa; phylum Chordata; class Mammalia; order Scandentia; family Tupaiidae; genus Tupaia; species Tupaia belangeri. The sequence goes on from NW_006207133.1 coordinate 3,037,025, forward strand.
AATGGATATAGGTTTAACATTTGAGACCAGTTGGAGAAGCTCACAGTCATTTTTTTTAACAAAAGGAGCTTAAAGTTTGTTACAATCAACCTGCAAAAGTGTAGTTTAACTTTACTATATATTAATCGTGTTTTATATATTTTGTTAATGAATCTTCTGATTGATTTGACAATGCACAATAAAAAGGTTATATTTTTAAAAAGGCTTTATTTAATTTCATTCATCATCAGTATTATTATTTTTAAATTTGACCAGACAGAGAAAGGGAGAAAGAGAGAAAGCAAGCCATCAGGCCCAGGACTTGAACCGTGGTTAGCCATGTGGTAGTCCAGCACCTTAACCACCACACCACCTGCTAGCCCCTCAAAAGGCTACCTTTTTTAAGACAAAAAGAAATTTTGGGGGGATCAGCAGATGGCGTAATAGTTACTGGACTCCCATGTAGTCAACTGTGGTTGGAGTCCCAGACCCAGTGTCTTAAACTCACATCAGGCACATGTGTGTACGTGCCCAAAATCCTGAAAGAAGAATGGAGGAGAAGGGATTGTGGTATGGCCATCTCCCCTGAGGGATGATTTCTCACTTTCTGTTTCTCTCCGTCTCTCTCCGTCTTTCTGGCAAGCGCACACACCCTATAGCAAAAACTTCTCCAAAAAAGTAAATAAATAAAATATTTGGGCGTTGGCTATAAGTAAGGCGTCTACTCCCAGGTTTTCCTGGAACAGTCCTGCCTTACTCCCGCCGTCCTGGCGTAATTGTTAATTGTGTCCCTCTTGGTGTCCAGAGTCCTTGTTTGGATGATAAATTACATTGCCACACATTTTGAGAAGCATTTCTCCTCCTCACGGCCTTGATCACGTTATTCCCTGTTTGAGCAGCGTGTTCTACTTCTATTCTGTCTTTCAGTATCCTTTGACAGAAAGTGACTTTTTATTTCCTTTTTTTTTTCTTAACGAGGTTGTTGTCTAAGGGCACGTGCACTCACCAGAGACAGAGACAGGGTTTTTATTTCCTTTTTTTTCTCTTAACGAGGTTGTTGTCTTAGGGCACGTGCACTCACCAGAGACAGTGAGAAATCATCCCCCAGGGGAGATGGCCATGCCCCAATCCCTTCTCTTCCATTCTCCTCCAGGGACCCTGACACATGCCCAGCATGATCCTCAAACCACCAAGTCTGAGACCGGAACGCAGTCGGCCATATAGGAGTCCAGCAACATCACTGCTGTGCCATCTGTTGGCCCCCGTTTTTACTTCTTAAAAAAATATACTCCTTATTAACATGGCAATATCTGTAGATACGGTTTTCTTAAGGACAATAACCTCAAAAAAAAAAATAGATTTGGGGGCCAGTAGATGGCATATTGGTTATGTCGCTAGATTCCCACACGGCCGACCGTGGTTCTAGTCCCTGACCCAGTAGTCTGAAAAACCACATTGGGCACGTGTGCATGCATGCCCAAGATTCCAGGAGGAAAATGGAAGAGAAGAGATTATCATGTGGCCAGGGGATGATTTCTCACTTTCACTCTCACTGTCCCTGTCTCTCTCTTTTCAGCATGCACCCTATGACAGACACCTCTAAAAAAACAAAACTAATTAATTCGTGGAGCATTTAACATGTTGGCACATGCACTGTATAATCTCACATAGCCAAAATTACATGTGTATATGTGCATAATGTCTAGGCAATAAGGATTTAAAAATAAGTAGCATGAGAGATAAATTGATAATAATTGTAGAAACCAATTAAATGGGAGGAGAGGCTCTGAGAAATCTCAGACTCTTAGTGACTAAGAGAGCCAGCCCTCTGCCCAAAGGCAGAGAGTCAATAACTAGCAAAACTGAAATTTGACTCCCCACCCTTTCCACTCCCAACATCCAGTGAAGGGCTCTATTACCATAGACCATGTAGAAATACTGGAAAACAATGACAGGTGAAAAAGTAACACCATGGCCTTTCTCATTCAGTACAAAGCAGCAGAGTGTTAAAGAGCCAAACTCAGACAAAGAGCCACTTGAAGTCTATCAAAGCTCTAGTGGTTCTATAATTTCTTCACAGATAAATGTATTCACCTTTTCTGCCAAATAATGTGAATATTACAGAAATACTAGGATGAAAGGATGCTAATAAGATGGAATAATCCAAAAGGTCCATTATTTATCACAATGATATTCTGCAATTCTGTTATTCTATGGCTTTCATTATTTGAAATTTATCTTTCAAAATAACTTACATGGAACACAAGTTTGCATAAAGACATGCACAGACACACACCATGCAAAAATGGAAACACTATGTAACGATTCTAATTTGAAATGGCATCTGTAGGTTAATTCAAGTTTAAGGTTATATGTCAAGTCATTATACTTTGAAAGCCACAATTGAGAAGTTTCCTATTTACCTTAATCATGCTTTTTATTCCTTTCACTTATTCAATATTGAGTATGTAAATTCTTTAAGCCCAATAAATCAAAGTACTTTCCACTCAGTGCCTTCAACTTCTGCTTGACTACCCCTTATGACCTCACAATTAGTCTCTGGATATTAAAATGCATGCGCACGGTGAAGATTGTGATTTCAAAGGATTTTAGGTCAGAAGTTGCTCTATCAAATGGGAACAGAATGAAAAGCCACTCTAAAAAATGATCTAGGGTAATAAAAAATTTATACTTTAAAGTGTCTGCATCAATTAACAGAAATATTTATTAGGTGCGTCATAACTTTCAAGTGAAGTCTCAAATTCAAAGTTTAGTGAATGTCACTACACTGAAGGTTAGTAACTGTGCCGTCTTTATACCAAGTCATGACAATCAGCTTCTTCCCTTAATTAGATTTTTAAGTCATCAATTATAACATATAAAACCAAAACAAAAAATGCTCGTTGTTGGTATTTAAAATGTGAATTTTTTTCTTTTAATTCTTAGTCTTCTATCATTTTTCCTTTTCTGGTTACCATGAAAACTCAGACATAACTTTGCCAAGCACACTATTCTTCATGACTGTTCCTCTTTTCTAGCCTATTGCAACTGACTTTAACAATAGACTAGGATCCCTATATATTTCTAAGTAAGCTTCCATGCTATTTTATTTACAGATAGCAAACTCACTTTTGAAAGCCAAATTTAAATTCACACTGACAAAAAAAAAAACTAGAAAATTTTATATATA
>NW_006207133.1:3040214-3077573 GCF_000334495.1 Tupaia belangeri chinensis
TATATATGTGTGTGTGTGTGTGTGTGTGTGTGTGTGTGTATAAAGAATTTTTAAAATTTCTTACCATATTTATAATTTCTGAATGGTGGTGGCAAGCTGGTCCTTAAAGGAACATCTATAAGAGAAAGATAACTTTGATTACAAAATATTCAAATGAACAGTCTAAATGTATGCATAGTCTTTGGTTCTATTCTCCTAGATGTACAGACTCAGTTACTTTGGAAAAACTGATAGACACAAAATATAGCTACCATACCATCAAACTCCCAAGTGTCATCCAGAATAATGGAAACATTGGTAAGATGTTGACTGAGCTGCTATTAGCTGAACAAAGAATTCAGTAACACTATTGAAAGTTTTGGTATTCTGTTAAATACAACACTATCTATATACATCTGTAATATATAATATAAATATGTGAGACATTTTCATTTCCTACATGGTTAATGTTGGTTTGGCATATGAATCTGAGAACTCAAGAGTCTTTGGCTGTAGTGAGAACCAATGATCAAGAGCAATCTCATTCCTCTTATCAAAATTCAGATAACCTATAAAATAACTCCTCTAATTCAGTAAAGAAAAAAAAGCATAGAGTAAATATACTTCTACAAACATATTCCAAGGCCCGCTCCATGGCACAAAAGCCTGATCCCATACGGTGAGGGTGATTTGAATCTCCAGCACAGTTTTTTTGAAACATGCTAGGCATGTGTGCAAGTGCCCAGGATCTGGCAGGCTGTATGGCTGCAGGAAGGGGACTGCAGTGTGACCAGATCCTGTGGAGTGTTCCTCTTTCCCATTCAGTCCCACATGCACAAGCAAGTACTTTACCATGAATACATTTTTAAAGATTAAAAATACATATTCCAACACCAGTGTTGATTTTAATTAACAACATCTGACGGGACAAACCCCAAAGAGGGAAATTTGGTAATACATACTAAAATGACATATGCATATACTCCTTGACCTACCCATTCCATTCTAGGAATTGACCATAAAGACCTACTTTTGCATATACACATGTATGTGTGAGATAACATGTACACAAGGATACTAACTACAGCACTGTGCACAGTAGCAAATGCTCAGAGAAATCTAAATGTCCTTCCATGCAGCATAGGTTAAATAAATTATAACATGCCCAAACAATGAGTAATGGTATTTTTCAACCATTTAAAAAAAAACAGCTTTCTACAAATATGGCAAGATCTTCAATATATGTGATTGCTAGGCCCAACTGTAGTTTCTCAGGCAGTAGGTACCACTGCAGGGTAACAGAGCCATAAGGAAAGGCCCCAAGTTTGGATCCCAGGTTGAGCTGAACATGGTTCCTTCCTGGTTGGCTAGAAGGCTCCAGGGAGGATTGTGGTGTAGTGAGGTCCTGTCCAGGGCTACCCCTCCCCTTTATGAAATAAATGAATAAAATTTTAAAAAGAAAGAAAAAAGTCCCACAGAAAAGAGTTGTTTAAAAAACCACTATTTTTTGTAAGCCCCCTTTTGAGTAAAAAGGAAGCAGGATGAGAATACATGTTTATATTTGCTTGTACTTGAATGGGGCGAGAGGCATGGTGCACAGAAAGAGTAGACAGACTTTCACTGCATTTCTTTTTACATTTTTTTTTTTTTTGGAGAGGTTTTTGCTATAGGGCACGTGCGCTCACCAGAAAGACAGAGAGAGACAGAGAGACAGAAAGTGAGAAATCACCCCCCAGGGAGGATGGCCACGCCGCAATCCCTTCTCCTCTGTTGTCCTCTTGGGATCTTGGGCACGCACGCACACGTGCCCAGGGTGAGTTTAAGCCACTGGGTCCGGGACTCGAACCAGAGTCGACTACGTGGAAGTCCAGAGACATGGCCATTACACTAACTGCTGGTCCCTTTTTACATTTTTTTAAAGAGAGATTTTTTTGCTATAGGCATGTATGCGAGATTTTTTGTGCTATAGGCATGTGTGCGCACTGGAGAGACAGAGAGACAGAAAGCAGGAAACCACACCCCAGGGAGGATGACCACGCCACAATCCCTTCTCCTCCATTCTGTTCTTGTGATTTTGGGAATGTACTTACACGCATCCAACATGAGGTTTAAGTCATGGGGTCCAGTACCTGAACTATGGTCAACTACACGGGAGTCCAGGGATGTAACCATTATGCCATCTGCTGGCCCTTCTTTCTACATTTTTATCCTAAAGCCACATGAACATGTTGTCTATTAAGAAAAGCAGGGCCAGCCGGTGGTGTGGTGGTTAAGGCAGCTAGATCCAACATACCCAACTGCATAGTTCAAGTCCCAGACTCAGTAGCTTAAAAAACATGCCAGGCATTGGGACCAGCAGTTGGCGTAATGGCTATGTTGCTGGACCATGTAGTCAACTATGGTTCGAGTCCCGGACCCAGTGGCTTAAACTCACACTGGGCACGTGTGCGTGCATACCCAAGATCCCGAGAGGAGAATGGAGGAGAAGGGATTGCAACGTGGTCATCACCCCTGGAGGGGGTGATTTCTCGCTTTCTATCTATCTGTGTCTCTCTGTCTTTCTAGTGAGCGCACGTGACCAACCACCCCAAAAAAAAAAAATCCCATGCAGGGCATCACCCCCCAAAAAAAAAAAATCCCATGCAGGGCATGTGTATATGCCTGCCCAGAAAGAGAAAGAAATAGAGATGGGGTTGTGGCATGATCACCCACCATGGGAGATGCTTTCTCACTTTCACCCTCTTCTCTTTCTCCAGTGAGCACATGCGCCCTCTGAAAAATAAAATAAAAACCTCCCTAAATCTCCATACATTTGAATTGGGAAATGTGTTTTATAAGTACTTTTACCTTTTAGAGTCAAAAATATATAAAATTAGACTGTGTTATTCATTTATGTTAGAAACATTTAAACTACTTACAAAAGGTATTCTAGGAACAGGATAAATCGGCAGTTACCAGGGAATTCCCTGCTCTTAAGAGCATGTTGCTCTAGTAATGATTTCTGTACCAAGGGCAAATTTCCACCCAGTACTATGGTCTGATCAGTGTGCTTCTCCCCACTAGTTACACATCAGAGTCACGTAGCCCAGTATACTGGATCATTCCAAAGTAGGTTTTTCCCAGGCACACATATTTAAACACAACACAAAAACCTCCTGAGATTTTTTTAGTCAAACAAATTCACCTAAGGCCAGATAGGTAACACTAGGTGAATGGAGCAGGTTAGACAGGAGGAGCTGTGAGACCTAAGAGCTGCACCCCATCAACAGGGGCTTTGACTTACTGTAAAACTGTGATATGGCCACACTTAAAGATTTCAACAGAAACACTGAAGTCTGAGCTTTCAGTGAAATGTACCAACTTTTAAAACACGATAGGCCAAGGGAACCTCTCTAGAGGCAAGATTTGCCAAGCCTCTGGCTTAGAATTACCAGGAAATACACACACTTATTTCTGGTCCCTCATCTAGTTATGAATCATGGACTTCGAAGAATTCATTATACATGGGGCCGGCAAGTGGTGCAATGGTTAAGGGTGCTGGACTCCCACATGGCCCACCATGGTTTGAGTTCCAGACCTGGTGGCTTGCTTTCTCACTTTCTCTCCCTCTCTTTCTCTCTCACTCTGTCATTCTCTGACCAAATTTTAAAAATAAATAAATAAGGTTAAATAAAATGATTCTTTAAAAAAAAAAGAATTCATTATATATCAGAAAGGAGAATTAGGGACCAGCAGTTAGCGTAATGGCTATGTGGCTGGACTCCCATGTAGTCGACAGCGGTTCGAGTCCCGGACCTGGTAGCTTAAACTCACACTGGGTGCGTGCATGCGTGTGTGTGTGTGTGTGTGCCCAAGATCCCAAGAGGAGAATGGAGGAGAAGGAATTATGGTGTGGCCATCCCCCCTGGGGGGTGATTTCTCGCTGTCTCTATGTCTCTCTCTGTCTTTCTGGCAAGCGCACGCGCCCTATAGCAAAAACCTCTCAAAAAAAAAAAACAAAAAAGAAAGGAGAATTAAATTCATATATTACCATTTACATTTTCTAAATTAGAAAATAAAAACTCCTGAAGGAATGAGGTGAAGAGCAGATGACTCCATGGAGCTATTATCATTTGCAGATGTCTACACCTGAAAAAAAATTAAATCAGCCTTCTGTTCAATATAGATGCCTGGGAGAAGAGACAAGGTCTAGAACAAATGATAGTACTTTTTCTCTGTCTTCCTTTAGATCTCAGCTCAAGTGCCACCTCCACAAAGAGGACTCTTCTGACAACCTTGCATAAAGGAGGGTGTCTCCTCTGATACTGTTTGCTTCATAACATTTTTGACAATTTGAGATTTGTCTGTTTATCAATTTTTATCTCTGTTCTCTACTAATTCATAAATTTCTTATGATTAAGAAGTTAGGGGCTGTCTTCTCAAAACCAAGGATAGTATCTAGTACATAAATACTCATTAATACTGGTTAATAAATACTCGTTCCATGAAGGCAAAAACCACAGTTTATTGTCTTCATCATGCTGTCAGTAGCCAGAAAAGTGCCTAGAACATGGTATATGCTCAAATATATTTATGAATGAATAACTATCATTTCAGCCTTTCATCTGGCAGGAACACTGAATCCCAAAGAAGGTGAGAAGTCAACCCCAGGGGTCATAGATAGGTCTAGAATCTAGCCCTCCTAACTCCTGTTCTGCTGCATCAAAATGAGTGGGAACTAAGGCAGTCACCTTCTGCAATGGCTCTTGTTTCCATAGCTCTTGCATTCTGTGAGCATGTAGAATTACCACCACATGCATGCCACCAACCTCTGCCACTTCCATGTTCCAGAGTAGCAGGCAGAGAAGCAGCCTTAAGAGCTGGTGTAGTTGCACTTGGAGGTAATGACCACTGTTCTGGGATGCACAGAGTAGAGTCCTGATGCAGTTCAGGACAGCAAGCCCATCCTCGGTTCATATCCTGAAAACATTTGGCTCTCCTAGGCTTCTTGGCCCATTATTTAAGGGGCAGCCCTGAAGAGCTCTGAAATGTCCTTGAGATCTTTATATCATTGAGTTGACAGCACCTATATCTCTTCTATTAGTGTTAATTTCTTTAACAACTAGTCACTTGGCTACACTTCTAGTTTTCTTCCAAATATACTTTTTCATGCTTTGCATTACTAGATTGTGAATTTTTCAAATCTTTCTGCTCTGCTTCCTTTTTCATTATCAATTCTGTCTTTAAATCATCCTATTGTTCATTTTACTGAAAGTAGTATAAAGTAACCACAAAGCTCCTTTTATATTTTGCTTAGAAATTTCATTTGCAAGATAGTCATCACTCTTTAATTTGTCATTTCTCACAAAACCCTAGGACATGGCTAGAATGCAGCCAAGTTCTTTGCAACTGTGTAACAAAGTCAGCCTTCTCTCCAATATCCTGTAAGATATTCCTCCTTCTCATATGGCCTCAAAATGGACTCTCCTGATCACAGTCCTATCAACAGTCTGATCACAGTTGCTTGACTAATTTCTAAAGAATTCCATACTTTCCTAATTCTTCCCATTTTTTAAGTGTTCACCAGAATCTATATTTTCTATACCATTCCTCCAATCTCTTTCAACTTCTGACCATAACCAATTCACGAAACTACTTCCATATTTTCAGATATTCAGTATTAGAAACACCCCATTTCTCAGGTAGTGATTTTGTTTTAGTCTGTTTTATTGCTAATAATAAAAATATCTAAGTCAAGGTAATTGATAAGACTAGAGATTTATTTAGCTCATGACTTTGAAGGTCCAAGGTAGAGGAGGCTGGTAAAAGCCTTCCTGCTGGTGGGGGGCTCCCCAGAGTCCCAAGGTAGAGCAGGGTATTACATAATAAAAGCTTGAGCAGAGCATGAATAAGCATATCTGTGTCTGTGTCTCTTTCTTAGTGTCTGTCTCCTTATTAAGCTACAAAGATTGAACTGTAAGTGTACCACCCTGATAGCCTTAATCCTAATCACCTCCCAAAGCTCCCACCTCTTAATGCCACAGTCTGATTAAGTTTCTACCCTCCTAATCCTATTATAACTCAGCACAATTCAATACATGACTTGTGCAGAAACACATTCAAACTATGGTATTACTATATTTTAGAAATTATTTACATCCTTATGTTAAATTTTCCTTTCATTTTGTTTTCTCACCTTTGAACATAACTTTGGAACCTAATAAAGCTTTTACAGAAGAATTTAAGATTGTAGAATGTGGAAAACACTGATTTAATCTTTTATTATTGGAAGGCAAAGTTCACAAGAATGTAATCACTAACTTTATATTTAGGTTTCCATAAAAATCTTAAACAGAAAAATAAATTATTAGAAAAATAAGGCAACTTAATAAATATGCTGTTGACAACTGGGATGCCACGAAGGGTTCTGAAATGTTTAAAAAACTTGTTTAGAGGGCGTGGTGGCGCCCACCCTATGGTAAAAAAAAACTGTTTAGATACAAAAGACATTCAAGTCTGAAAATGTATTAAGCTATCACGGTCAATAAAATAATTCCTTACCTCATGTTAAAAACTCTAATTATGAAATCATCTAAACTACAGAAGAGTATGGAGAATGAAAATTTCATTTAACTCACCAACCAAATGATAGATTTAAAATCGAAGACTTTTAGGAAAGCACAAACACCTAAAGGGGAAAGAAATGAAGGTAACTAACTCAATGACTAAACCATATGGACAGAGAATACCAAAGACCTAATGTCACTCAAAACGATGTACCAACACTCTAACCTGATAAGGTGGTCTACCAGGTTCGAGAGTAAGGTTCTAAGGTTAAGCTACATTAGAAAGATTTTTACTCTAATTATGAAATCATCTAAACTACAGAAGAGTATGGAGAATGAAAATTTCATTTAACTCACCAACCAAATTTAACAAACATTAACATATTCTCATAACTGCTTCAAATCCTTTATTATTATTAAATAAAGCAATATGAGAGGCTGGAAAATGGTGCAATAGTAAAATCCAACACTCTGCAAGTGTGACCCACGTTGGAAAGCGCTGGGTTCATACACAGAGACCTCCTGCAGTATGCTGGGCCTGCATGCCCGTAATCCAGAGCTGGAGGTACACTGTGATGATAGGACTCTGTTTGGGGTGCTCTTTGTCTCTCTTGCTCATGGAATAACTAAATGGATAAACTTGTAAAACTTAAGTACAAAAAGCAATGTGGATATAGTTAAACTTTCTATTATCCCCCTCTCTTTCCTAGTCCCATCCTACAAGTAGCCACGAGCCACTCTTAAGTTCTACTTTTATGAGCAAAAAAAAAAAAAATTTTGATATGTAAAGTAAATGTCTGTGAAAAAATGTAAAATAAATAAATAAGAAGATTTTAAAAAAGTTCCCTTTTTAGACAGTGGAACACAGTTACCTACATGTAAATTGGAAGTTGGTTAAGCTGTTACCAAGGCAGGCATAAGACTTGAGTAGGCAGGCCTGGTTATCTGGCTGTGACCCTATACTACTTGCCAGTTGGGCATCCTCTGCTACGTGGGAAGAAAAGAACACAGAAAAGAAAAGTGGACTCCTGCCACTGTAGCAGTTTGAAAATTACAGCTTATCCTCAGGGACTTCAAGTGAACCAATTCTGAGGTGTTCCAAGAAGATCACTGCACGTGCTATATCAACACTAACATTACAATCCATAACACACATGAAGATCTAAAAATAATAATGTACGGATTTGTTTTTTATTTCAAAACTTGGATATATAAAAGCAGAACACTGTGTAATTGACACTGTGAGAAACCAGACTATACCACCCCAACGTATGCTTCATTGGCATAAGGACTGTTTTGCACTAAAGGCAATCAAGAAGCAGAGGCAGGGAAGTTCTCTGCCCTCCCGCTACTTGCCTAAAGGCAGGACACTGATTTACAAAGACAAAGATATCTGCCTCTCCTCATCTATCTGAAGAACAAAGGCTAACCAATGAAGACAACTGTAGATTCTCTTCAGTCTAGAGATGGCGCCAGAGGGATCTACAGTAAAAAGTTTTATGAACCACTCTTTTTTTTTTTAATGGAAATGAAGTACAAGTTTTTTGCTTTGTTTTTAAATAATCATTCTTTCTGTTTTAAAATTTATTTATATGTGTGTCATGGGTTTCAGCATGGTTTTTCACACCATGCACAGTGTGTAATTATCAAATCAGTTACAAACATCTTCAACAGTGAACTTTACATTATGTTGTGCACATTAAATAATAATGCTACTAGTATTTTTGGGAGCAAGATATATATTGAATAATTGACATGTTTTACTTTGGTATGGTACACCATTCCATAACCTATTTCTCTTGTTTACAGGCATTCTTGTAATTTTCCCCCAAAATCCTCTACCCATGTGGCTTCTGGTATCTTCCATTATTCTCTACTTCAGTGCCATCTAGTCCTTCAGCTTCTGCCACAGAGTGTGAAAATTCAGTATATGTTAAGTAGAGACATACAATATTTGTCTTTCATAGCCTGGCTTGTTTTATGTAGCATTATATCTTCTAGGTTTGTACACTTTGCATCGAATGAAGGATTCTGTTGTTTCTTGTTATTAAGTATATTCCATTGTGTATATGTGCTATATTTTCTTTCCTTTTTTTTCTTCTTTTTATAGAGAGATTTTTGCTATAGAACACATGCACTTGCTGGAGAGACAGAGAAAGACAGAAAGTAAGAAATCAACCGCAGTCCCTCTCCTCCATTTTCCTCTTGGGATTTTGGGCATGTATGTACACATGCCTGGCATGAGTTTCAAGCCATTGGGTCTGGAACTTTAACCATGGTCGACTATGTGGGAGTCTAGAAACATAACCATTATGCCATCCGCTGGTCCCAGTGCCACATTTTCTTAACCCATTCACTGATTGTTGGGCATTTATGTTTATTTCATGTCTCCATCATTGTGAATAATTCTGTAATAAACACAAATGTACAAATGTCTCTCCAACTGAGTGATTTACTGTACTTGGAGTAAATGTCCAAGAGTAGAAACATTTGGTTATATGGAAGTTCTATTTTTAGATTTTTAAGAAAACTTCATACTGTTTTCCAAAGGGATTGCACTAACTTACATTCCTACCAACAGTAAAAGAGGATTCCCTTTTGTCTGCAACCTCACCAGTATTTGTTATTCATGTGTGTATGTGTATGTGTGTTTTAATGATTGTTATTCTGACTGGGGTTAGAAGATTCTTCATTGTGGTTTTGATGTGCTTTTCCTGTATGTCAAGAGATGCTGATCATTTTTTCATGTCTTCCTTTGAGGGTTGTCTGTTCAGATAAACTGCCCTTTTTCATTGAATTATTATTAGTCTCCCCCACACACACACATGGGTGAGCTTTTGGAGGTCCTTAAATAGTCTGGTTATTGCTGGAGAGACAGAGAAAGACAGAAAGTAAGAAATCAGCCGCAGTCCCTCTCCTCCATTTTCCTCTTGGGATTTTGGGCATGTATGTACACATGCCTGGCATGAGTTTCAAGCCATTGGGTCTGGAACTTTAACCATGGTCGACTATGTGGGAGTCTAGAAACATAGCCATTATGCCATCCGCTGGTCCCAGTGCCACATTTTCTTAACCCATTCATTGACTGTTGGGCATTTATGTTTATTTCATGTCTCCATCATTGTGAATAATTCTGTAATAAACACAAATGTACAAATGTCTCTCCAACTGAGTGATTTACTGTACTTGGAGTAAATGTCCAAGAGTAGAAACATTTGGTTATATGGAAGTTCTATTTTTAGATTTTTAAGAAAACTTCATACTGTTTTCCAAAGGGATTGCACTAACTTACATTCCTACCAACAGTAAAAGAGGATTCCCTTTTGTCTGCAACCTCACCAGTATTTGTTATTCATGTGTGTATGTGTATGTGTGTTTTAATGATTGTTATTCTGACTGGGGTTAGAAGATTCTTCATTGTGGTTTTGATGTGCTTTTCCTGTATGTCAAGAGATGCTGATCATTTTTTCATGTCTTCCTTTGAGGGTTGTCTGTTCAGATAAACTGCCCTTTTTCATTGAATTATTATTAGTCTCCCCCACACACACACATGGGTGAGCTTTTGGAGGTCCTTAAATAGTCTGGTTACGAATCCTTTTTCTGAAATACAATATGCAAGTATTTTCTCCTATTCTGTGGGTTGTCTCATTACACTGCTTATCATTTCCTTTGCTGTCCAGAAGTGTTTTGCCTTGATATAATCCCACTCAACTATTTTTGGTGGTGTTGTCTGTGCCTTAGAGGTCTTATTTAAGAACACTATGTCTATTGGGAACAGCAGTTAGCGTAATGGCTATGTTGCTGGACTCCCACATAGTCGACCACAGTTCGAGTCCCGGACCCAGTGGCTTAAACTCACGCCGGGTGTGTGTGTGTGTGTGTGCCCATGATCCCGAGAGGAGAAGGGATTGCCACGTGGCCATCCCCCCTGGGGGGTGTGTGCTCGCTTTCTATCTCTCTGTCTCTCGCTGTCTATCTGGCAAGCGCACGCGCCCTATAGCAAATAAAAAAAAAAAAAAAAGAACACCTCTACACACACACACACAAAAAAAGAAAGCTATGCTTGTTCTAGTATTTTAAAGTGTTTCTGCTGCATTTTCTACAAATAGTTTTATATTTTGGGGCTTTATATTTCAGTTTTTAATTCATTTTGAGTTTCTGTATGAATAGTGAGAGATAGGACACATACACACACACACACACACACATATATATATATATATATATAATTTTTTAGATTTTTTTAAATTTGCCAGAGGGCATGTGTGCTTGCTGTAGAGACAGAGAGAGAAAAAATGAGAAAGCACCCCCACAGGGAATAGTCACACTGCAATCCCTTCTCCTTCATTTCTCCCTCCAGAATTTTGGGCAAGTATACATACACACACACTCCCAGCATATTCTTTAAGCTGCCAGGTCCAGGACTGGATGCATGCAGTTGGCCATGTGGGATCCAGCCACCTTTACTATTACTCCACTAGCTGGCCCTCTGTCTATCATAAATACAATAAATAAACTTTATTAAAAAGAAGAAGAAGACTGATTTCCTGCCTACTTTAAGTTCAATATTATAAACTACCATTGTTAGTCACCACACTGTCTCTGTGAGCACAGTGAGATGAACAACCAGCTCTTCTGATTTCCTGGCTCTACAGACCTCTGCCGCATTCCTGTCATGCTCCCCCAGGAAGCCCCCTGTAAAATCAGCTGGGTCATACTATTAGCTACACTACATTCCCTGGTTAATCAACTCTAAGAACTTATGCGTACTGTAATAAAAATAATTAAAGACAGAGGTGAGAAACCCAACTAATCTAGATCTTGTATTTCTTGTTTAATTAAAAACAATCATAGTGATAACAATCCCTGATGAGGGAGCACACATTATAAAACAGGGGCCCGTGGGGAAAGCACTGTGCTCATGCCAAGACCCAGACCAGGAGCTAGCCTGGCTTAGAAACTAGAGTAATACAATAGTTTTCTAAGAACTTTTTACCTTTAAGAGATTATTACTAATGACAGGGTCAATTATTTTTTTCAAAATACTAATAAAGCACAATGACTATAACATCATACCTTGTTTTAGGAATACTAAAAATTCCTTTACAGTTTGGTCCAAATTAACTCCATGATATACTACAGGCTTGAAATTGCGATGCTCAAATGAACGAATGAGGCGAACAGTAATGGTCACTCCTTCAGCGGCCATGTGGTGAAATTCCTGTGACAAGAGACATGAGGAGAGGCTAAATGACAACAACTCACAGTCATCTACAAGTGACCAACCTGAATTTCTACCATCTGACATCCAACCTTTCTGTGCCACATTGCATGGTATAGCAGACTGACAGAATTCCCAAATGAAAGCCAGGTTCCAAGGGCACTCACAGAGGTCCCATGGTTACGTCTACCTAGCCACTGAGGTCCTGGGCAGCTTTCTTCAAGATGTGCTGACTTCCAGAAAACAGAGCACAAAATGAAGAGAAGCAGCATAAGGGTCTATGTGCATCCTGGATGAGGCGGGCAGTACACACGTACACAGAGATGCGGCGGACACAAGGCTGCTTTGCATTTTATATGCCAACGGGGTCTCAATTGGCCCTGAGATGAAAGTAATTATATGTAGGACCTTCAAAAAGTTCGTAGAAAAATGGAATTAACGTACAAGTTTAGGGGCCAGATGGCAGTACAATGGTAAAACACTGGGTGGAAAGGAAAACCTTTCTCTCATGGAAATGTTCCCAGTTCGAGTCCAGAGACCTTGTTAGGGAGACCAGGCATATGTGTACCCATGATGCAGAACTGGATATATCATGGCTGGGGGTGGATCCAGGCTGGGCGTGGATCGTGGAGTCAGGACCCTGCGAGCATGCTGTCTCTCCCTCTCCTTGCTTCCCTCACATATAAAAAAATAAACTTTTTAAAAATTATGAGTTTATCTTAAAACAAAAATTTTTAAATCCATTCATAGTTTTTTCTAAAATATGCATTTTCTATTCATTTTTGAGGACCCTTATATATATTAGAGTCAACTAAAAACAGAGAGCATTGCAATCTCACAAATGCTGCCACAGTGTTGTCCAGCTTCCGCATTACTGAAGGTGAGTCTGAGTATTTCATCCTAGAACCATATACCCGTCCTACCTCTCAGGTGTTAACAGTTCTTCCATTTACTGCTCTCACCAAGCTCTGAGGTGTTATGCCCATTTTAAAAATGAGGAGCGAGACTCAGAGCGATTACAAAGATTTCTCCAGGACAAAAGGCTGGTAAATACTGGAGCCAGGATTCAAGTGTCAACTTAAGCCCACGCTTTCTAACATGCTACCAAATTATGTCCTCCAAAAATAATCTGCAAAGTCACCAATGTTTTCAAGATAAAAGTAGGGTGTAGTTCTATCTAGCGGTAGATGTTTCCTGTTGCTTTCAATTTTGTAGGAAACTTTCAACCACCACATACAATAAGAGTAAATATTAGGAAAAAACACCTATAACACTAATACATTAAGAAAAGATGTTCAATCTCACTAGTAATCAGGACCAGTCAAAAATAACAAATTAAAGTCTGACAATACCTAGTGTATTGGCAAGTGCGTGGAACAATGAGAATTAGAGAAGGTAGGTACCCAGTGAGTACTGCTTTTGGAAACAGATTGGCAATACTTAGTAAAGATGAAGACACACATATCTTCTGATGCAGCAATTTCATTCACGGATAGTGAACACTAGAGTATGTATTCCCTGAAAATGCATGTGTTGAGATTTGGTTGTACAGGTGTAAAGGTATTACAAGGAAACTTAGTATCTCCATGGTGTTGAAAGGTGAGGCCTTGGGAGTGATTAAGTGATCATGGTGGGGTCCCCATGACTGAGTTCTGGTGGGCTGCAGGAGAGGAAGGAGACCAGAACTGAGATACTCACAGACAGCTGCTCTGCTCTGCCCTTACACTTGAGTGAGCTGCCTCAGGACACTGTGAGACCCCCACTGGGCATGACCCCTGGGCCTAGGCCTTCCAAATCATAAGATGAATAAACCTCTATTTTTAAAAATCACCCAGTTTCAGGAATTTTCTGTTATTATTAAAAAAAAAAATGAACTAAGACAGTAGATACCCTTGGGTATCTCTCAAGATAACCACAAGGACAACTGCAAAAGAACATTAATAATGTTAAAATATATTGGCCAGAGAAGGCCTCCATATTCCTGCTTTTGCTTCTGTAAGCGAACTGCAACCTCACTTGGAAAACTGCTTCCTTGGTAAAGCTGCTAAGTCACAGCCAATCACAGCAGCTACGCTTCAATCACAGACATCCTGTCCTTTAAACTATATTAATTCAGACAAACTTCAAGCTGTAAACAGTCCAATTATTTCTCTATCTCTTTCCCCCACTTCCATTTTTTGCATGTCACTTTTGTGTTCCAACATATGTTACTTTCTCCCACTGGAACTTAAATATTGCACAACCACGAGGCCACCCAGAGTCTCCTGAAAGCCGTTCCAGGGTCCCCAATTGGAATTGTGTTTCCTTTTGCTCAGTTAAACTCCACTAAATTAAACTGCCTCAAGTTTTTCCTTTAACAATAGCAAAACTGGAACCACTCACCCACCAAACCACCAACGGGAGAATGGCCAAGGGAACGACAGCACACAGGGGAGCAGGTGTGAACGGCAGTAAAAACAGATGAGGGCTACACACATTTACAGGGAGAAGCTCAGAAAGGTTATGAGGGGCAGCAGGTGGCATGGTGGCTAAGGCGCTGAATTCCCACATGGTCAACCACAGTCCAAGGCCCAAACCTGGAGGCTTGCCTTCTCACTTTCCCTCTTCCCCCTTCTCTCTATCGTTGAGCACACGTGCGCTATAGCAAAATTTTTAAATAATAATAAATAAAATTAGATAAATAATTCTTTAAAAGAAAGTTATGCTGTGTAAAAAAAAAAGCAAGTTGCAGAAAGATCAGAGTATACTGTTATTTACACAAAGTTGTAAAAGATGCAGTTAACTTATCTCAGGCAGAAAAAGAATTGTATATTTTGGGAAGAGTCCACAAGAGTTTCAAAAATATTATACAAGCAATATTATATGTCTTAAGCAGGATATTAGGTATATGGAGAGCGTAAAATTCTTTACACCTTTTATGGTATATCTGAAATATGTCATAATACAGATAAGCCACATTAATTTGGCCTGGAAAGTCTCTGGATCTTAGAATGCTTATACAACTATTTTACTACTTTAGAGAAAATATACAGCACATTATATATGTAAAGCAAAGGTTTCGGCTGTTTCGATAAATAAAAATAGTTTATGATTTAAATTATCATACTGTTTATAATTAAATTATTTGTTCTAAAGGATCTGAAAACAGATTTACTTTATAATCCTGTTACCTGGAAACAGACTTCACTTTATAACCTTCTCACAGATTATAAGTATTTACCTTGTAATCTTCCCAGTCTTTTGGTAGTTCCAATGTTAATTACTATACTATGTCTTATTAAGTTGGATTAACAATGCTTCCCAGAAAATATGTTCCTAGAATCTACCAAATAATAGCAGGCCAACAAATATCTACGAAGTTAAAATTTAAAACATACTAACTATTTTATAAATAGCAGCTCTTGAGCAAGAGACATTATAAAAGCCTTTGTAGTTTAAAGCAGTGTTAGTAGGTTTGTTGAAGCTCTGACTCCTCTCTACACCCACTTACTTCCCCAAAACAAACAAAAAACGCTTTACAAACACACTCACAAACAGATGCCACATCCACACACATACCCACACATGCTGGGAGTCCCTTACTACAGTCCAAGGTCCCACAGAGCTCAGAGCTAGGTAGATTTACATTAAATATCTGAGGCCAGCAGATGGCATAGTGGTTACATCACTGGACTCCCACGTGGCTGACCATGGTTCAAGTCCCAGAACTAGTGGCTTCAAACTCATACCAGGTGTATGTGCAGGCATTTCCTAGATCCCAGGAGGAGAAGGGACTGTAGAGTGGCCATCACCCCAGAAAGTGACATCTCACTTTCCCTCTCACTGGACCTGTCTCTTTCTCTGGCAGCGCACAAGCCCAAAGGCAAAAACCTCTCGTTAAAAAAATTTTGTTTAGTTAAATATCAACTCTACCTCTTAGTTTCAACTGTGTGATATGTACAATGAGAAGAATTCTTAGAAAGCTGTTCAGTGAATTTAAGAAATTAATATACATTAAACACTGAATACAGTACCTAATACAGTAGGATATTGATGAACAGTAGTTGCTTTTATCATTATTCTTCTTCTTGAGATAAAAATAAGTTGGGAGTATAAAGACAGTTAACAAGCAGCAAAGATGATAAATTCCCAGATACAATTATGTAAATGGTCTAACCAAAAAAGACCAGGCAGGTTAGTACATGCAGGCCCTTATGAAACTGTTTTCTATTTGCAGTTTGGTGGGGTTTTTGTTTGTTTGTTGGTTGTTTTTTTTTCCCACTTAATACAAAGTTGCACTAATGCTGTACTTAAATAGTTGAAGTTTCAATTTAAAATTCCAAATCTGTGTTAATATCTAATTTTAGTCAACAATGCATTGTCACCTTCTTTAGAAACCTGTTGTAATCTGGGACCATCAGTTGGCATAATGGCTATGTTGCTGGACTCCCATGTAGTTGACCACAGTTCGAGTCCTGGACCCGGTGGTTTAAACTCACTTCGGGTGCATGTGCATGCATAACCCAGATTCCAAGAGGAGAATGGAGGAGAAGGGATTGCGGCGTGGCCCTCCCTCCTGGGGGGTGATTTCTCACTTTCTGTCTCTCTGTCTCTCTGTCTTTCTGGTGAGCACATGTGCCTTCTGGCAAAAACCTAAAAAAAAAAAAAAAAAAAAAAAAAAGAAAAAAGAAATCTATTGTAATCATACTTAATAACTAAATAGTTACTATCAGAAGGAAACCATTATCTTATTTGCCCTAAAGGTCCTGACAAATACAGCTTGTTAGTTTAGTTTAAAGAGGCTGGTACACTGAGAGGCAGTTTAGAAAACTAATATTACAGATTATAAAATCTGACATTTTCCCACAAAGTTTAACCTATTTAAGGAAAAAAAAAGGAAGAGAGAGATCAAGTTTAAAAGAAGATAAAAAGATGTGAAATAAAATGATATACCATGTTTTGTTTTGTTTTGTTTTGTTTTTGAGAGGTTCTTGCCCTAGGGCATGTGTGCTTGTGGGAGGGACAGAGAGAAAGCAAGAAATGACCTTCCAGAGGAGATGGTCATGCCACAATCCCTTCTCCATTCTCCTTTCAGGATCTTGGACACACATGCACATTACACCCAACGTGATTTTCAAGCCTCCAGTTCTGGCATTTGAACTGCGGTCACCCATGTGGAAGTCCAGTGACATAACCATTATGCCTTCTGCTGGTCCCCCAAATTCCATGCTTTTTAAATCTTATTTAACAGAGATTTTTGCTAAAGGGTACATGCTTCGCCAGAGAGACAAAGACAAAACAGGAGCGAAATCACCCCATGAGGGTGGGGGTGGTGGGGTGGTGGCCACGCTGCAATCCCTTCTTCTCCATTCTCCTCTCAGGATTTTGGGCACCATGCACACACACCCAGCAAGTTTTAAGCTGTCAGGTCCAAGACTTGAACAGCACTTGACTACAGGGGAATCTAGTGACATAACCATTAATGCCATTTCCTAGTCCCAACATTCCTTGTATTTAACTATGAAGTTTTCAAAGTTGTAAAGAAACCAATTCTCCTTAGATTAATGTATGAATCAAATAAAATTTCAATCAAAATATAAAAGGGTGGTTTGGGGCACTGGACACAAATATTTCTAAAATCTCTGTAAAAATACATCTATTAATTGACAAAGTCATAAGAGAAGAAGAGGAAGGCTGGCAATGTCAATTATTAAAATACATTATAAAGATGGGACCAGCAGGTGGCATGGTGGTTAAGGTGCTGGACACTCCCACATGGCTAACCACGGTTCGAGTCCCAGACCTGGCAACTTGCTTTCTCACTCTTTCTCTCTCTCTGTCTCTCTCTGGTCAAATGAAAATAAATGAATAAATAAATAAAATAAAATAAATGATTATAAAAAATAAAATACATTATAAAGCAATAGTTGCATAGGCATAAGTTCCTATGATTTTCATAACTTTACAGAATCCAATAACAAAAATGTTAATGCACTATCAAGCAACAGTAATGTAAACTGTGATGCTGAAGTAGGAATAGACAGAAGAATCAATGGAACATAATGGAAAGCTCACAAATAGAATCATAATTGGAGAGAATTTAGTACAAGACAATAGCATTTCAAATTAGTGGGGAAAAGAGATTTTAATGAACAAATAGCATTGGGAAGGCTGGTCAATCAGGAAAAAGATGAATTCTTAGCTCGCTCCTTATAAGAAAAAATAACTGTACATTCAACAAATTTTGCTATAAAATATATTTAAAAAATAGAAAAATAGGTATATACTTTTATAATCTTCAAGTAAGAATAAGGCCTTTTTTAAGCAAATAGATATCAGTGACCATCAAAGAAAAGGCTGATAGAGGTAACAATATAAAAATGTAAGAAATAACCTATTCTAATTAACACATGGTTAAAAGTACTGGGTCGTCGGAAAACTCATGACATATTTTTTTCTGTGTTTTTCTATGCAAAAAATGCATCATGACTTTCCGACAACCCAATACTGGCTTTAAAAAGTCAATAATGTGAAAAGCTGACCAACTTCACTTCTAACTGAACACCTGTATATGAAAACAGCAAGATATCAATTTTATCATCAGACTGTTAAAAAAATTAATTAAAAACTTATCAGTGTGGTTACGGTGCTGAGCTACCACATGGCCGGCCACAGTTCGAGTCCTGGGCCCAGCAGCTTCAGAATCATGTAGGGCATATGTGCGTGCATGCCCAAATTCCCAAGAGGAAAATGGAGGAGAAGGGATTGCAGAGTGGCCATCCCCCTGAAGGGTGACTTCTTGCTTTCCCTCTCTCTGTCTCTGTGTCTTTCCAGTAAGTGCACATGCTCTATGGGGTGGGGGGGGGTACCGGTCAAATTCGTGCTGGCAAGGATGTGGAGGAATTAATATTTTTATATTCTTTTGGTAATGAGTGGGGCAACTTGTATCCAAATTTTACATTTGCCCATCCTTTGTTATGACAGTTTTTCTTCTAATAATTCACCATGAGAATATAATTACATCAAATATTTTTAAAATTCATGAGCTCGTAATACGGTTTTTAAAAGCTAACAAGTTACTCTGAAGGCTAACAAGGCTAAACAGATATATTTTCCCTAGAAATGGCTTACCAGGGTGTGGGGGAGGTAGGGGACACAGAAATGAGGGGAAAAAAAACATTTTATCTTTCTTTCCTTGTACAGACTGTATTTCAGAATCAAATAGCTGATGAGAAAAAGTTCTTTATGAAAGAATTACAGTTTTAAAGCGCTAAAATAATGAAAGAATTTAAAATAAAGCATATGAGGGCCAGCTCTACAGCCTAAGAGTAATGCACTACACAAGAAAAGCCAGATCTCACATGGCCATCACAGTTCAAATCCCTGGCCTGGTTAGACTGAAACATGCAGGCATACACACAAAGGTCCAAGATCCAACAGACTGGAAGACAGGCAGGAGTGGATCAGACACTATGGAGGGTATTCATCTCCATCTCTCTCTCTCTCTCTCTCCCTCCCTCCCTCCCTCCCTCCCTCCCTCTCTCTCATGTGTGCATGCACAAGCTCTATCATGAATAAAGAAAATAAATTTTAAAAAATAATAAAGATATTATCAAATGTGAAAGTATGGAGAAATTACATCCCTTGCTCTTTGTTGGTGGTTTGACTCATTTTTAATTAAAAAAAATTGTTTACAGTCTGATGGCAAAATTAATATCTTGCTATTTTTGTACACAGTTCTTCAGTTACAAGTAAAGTTAGTTATCTTTTCACACTATTGACTTTTTATACACAAAATGGTACAACCATTCTGGAAAAGAATATGGTAGTTTCTTAAAAACTAAGCATGTTTTTATCATAAGACCCAGTAATAGCATTCTTAGGCCTTTTATACAAGAAATATAGCTTATGTTCACATCAAAATCTATCTACAAATCCTCATAGCGTATTTGTGTGTGATGCTGAAAAACTGTCAGCAATCCAAATGTCCTCAAATAGATGAATGTCTAAATAAACTGTGGGATAGCCTCACCATGAAATACTACACAGTAATAAAAAGGAATGAACCATTGATACATGCAACAATCCAGATGGATTTCAAGAGAAAAGCTGAATGAGGGAAAAAGGCCAATCTCGAAAGTTTAATTCACTTTATATGTCATTCTTGTGGTGATGAGTTATTGAAATGGATAACCAAAGTATTGCCAAAAACGAAAAACAAAAGTATTGCCAACAGTTAGGAAGAGAACAAGGAAAGAAGGGGCTGTGACTATGAAAAGGCAGCGTGAGAGATCCTTGTGATAGAAATGCTGATTCTTGACTGTGGTTACCCACACTTAGCTACACACACAATAAAAATGCACAGAACTGAATGCACACAGCCATAGCCATGAACATACCTACACATGCAGGTGCATGTAAAACTAGTGAAATCTGAACAAGGTCCATGTCAGCGTCAATTCCCTGGTTGCAATACTGGACTATATTCAGGAAGATGTAGCCATTAGGGGAAACTAGGTGAAGGGCCTAAGGGATCTGTCTGCATCATTTCTTACAAGTACATATGAATCTACAACTATCCCAAAATAAAGTTTCTAAAAGTCATCATTCTGAAAACCCTAAATGCAAGAAATGGTCATAAAGGCATGCTAAAACCATCAGGTAAAGATTGATGGGGAACTTTAGAATGAACTTAACTAATCAAACTTTAGGAAGGAATCAAGCCTCTGGATCTAACTCCCAGGTCATCAGCTACGATGAGGTATAGAAGATGGCAAATGTTCTTTAAAAAGGCCATCGGGAGGAGGAAACTGAACAAAAGCACACAGTGCAGAACTTGTCAAGTACTAGAAAGGACTGAGAGGGTTAGAACGTAGCTACGCTCCTGATAAGCACTGAGGTATATCAAATAAGCCCAAAGCATTCAGCAATCAAAGCCACCAGAACCAGGTCACACAAACTTGTCTACGATGACACAGAGGCCTTCCACACAGCCCATCCCTGCCTCTCTGATGGTGTCTGTCACCAGCGCAATCTCTTTCACTCAGCAATCCAGTCACAATGACAGCACAGCTCCTGCTCAACACACTGTGGCCAGACCTCTGCTACACCTCTCCAGCCCCAGCTTCTCTCAAAGCCCCGCCCACTTGCCCTCTTGCAGTCCCACTATGCATCCTTCAAGGCACAGCCCAGGGACCACCTTCTACAGGACTGTCGCAGCGGCTCCTCCTCCCAGGTTGAGCTATGGGCACAGGGTCTGCCACAACACCTGATCATCCCTTAATGAATTCCTCTATTTAAAGGAGTCTGGCTCAAAAATTTCTTGAGGGAAAGAATACAGTATGGCTGATTTTCGTATACCCAGAGTTTATGCGACATATGAGGCACCTAAGAGGACCTGCCATGTTTGCAGAACTGATAAGCAGTCAAAGGGCTGAGGAAAACCTGAATTCTGAAGCCAGCAGCAGTGGTGCAACCGTAACACACACTCTGTAGTGCTGAATCCACGTGGGAAGGTCCTCGGTTTGTTACCAGAAATCTCCCTGTATATGCTGGGCAGCTGCATGTATGCCTGTGATCAGGCTTGCTGAGGTTGGAGGTGGATCCTGGCATAAAGACCCTGTTGGGAGTGTTGGGTGTGTGTGTGTGTGTGTGTGTGTATCTCCTCCTTTCCAAGTCTTTCAACTTTAAAAAAATAAAAAAGAAAAAGAAAAAGAAAGAAAGAAAGAAAGAAAGAGAGAGAGAGAGAGAGACAGAGAGAGAGAGAGAGAGAGAGAGAGAGAAAGAAAGAAAGAAAGAAAGAAAGAAAGAAAGAAAGAAAGGGAATTTGTCTTTTTCTAAAAACACAGACATTGCAGTGAGGCACTAAATACATGGAGCCCAATGTTTGAGACCTGGAAATAACTTCATTGTTCCAGACAATGAATGCTTTTTAAAAATAAATGTGGGGGCTTTCAGGTGGCATGGTGGTTAAGGTGTTGGACTAGCACATGGCTGACCATGGTTTGAATCCCAGACCTGATGACTTGCTTTCTTACTTACCCTCCCTCACTCTCCCTCTCTCCCTCTCTCTGGTGAGTACTTGTGCCCTGTAGTAAATTAAAAATAATAATATTAAATAAAATTAAATAATTTTCAATTAAAGAAAAAAATGAATATTTAATATCTATAAAACATATTGCAATGAAAACTCATTTCTATCCATAATTACATATAAGCTGGATTTATGTATGTTATGGGGATATTCCAATACATCTTATATGGCATAGGGTGAGGCTTTGAACAGTAAGAGTGCCCAGGGCTTTAGGAAGGTCTATAAACCTCCCTACCTACAAAAACCTGTTCTGGCTGGTGCCTTACCCTGCTGGTTTGGGACAATAAAGAAAATTCCATATCCAAAGCAAAGCAAAACTCTCATCAACAGACAGACAAGTAAACAAAGCAAATCCAAATCCCATGGAGGGAGCTCAATAGAGCTCCCAGTTGGCTGGCCAGTAAGCACTGCATCAAGGCAGCTGGCCTACTGATGTCAGACTAGAATTCTCTGGTCCACACAGGTCAGCACTTTTAGACCAGGCTCCAGCACAGTGAAGAGGGAAGAGAGCTTTTTGTGCCCCTACAGCTGAGAGGGGGCTTCAGCCTCCAGCCCTCTGAGCTTGTGGTGAATATATGGCAATCAGAAGTCAGGATAAGCTGCTGCCAGGCTCCCTGACCCACCCAGGAACTCCCAAACTGACTTCTCTCCCCAAGGTAGAGTACCAAGCTGGAGAACTGGAAACCAGCAGAGGCAGCTCAAGGTAAAAAAGGACGACGGGGCATATAAAAGCTCAGAGCCTAGCATGACAATAAGCATAAAACATGCACTGCAAAGTACTTGATCACTGACTTCAGACTGATCTCTAGCAGCCCACAAAACAAAAACAAAGCCTAACCAGTTGATTCTGGTTATTCTCAGGAGCTGTAGTCTATAAAACTGGTTGTAAACACTGAATTTGCAAATCCTGAGCCACTGCTCCTAGCACAAATGCAGGGGTAGGTTCCTGTAGTTTCTGGTCACATTTTTGGCAAATGACCAATACATTAACTTGTTTCATGCATGTTTCTTTTAAAGGACAACTTGTTTAATTTATATTATGGATTCATTAACATTTAATTCACAGCCAATGGGCATTATAACTCATGCCTGAATGAAGCTTCTATAACACATGTTTTTTCTCCATAAGGCACATCACAGCCTTTGACGGCACTTCAGCACCACTCTTGGGGGCCATTTTATACACCGAAATCACCCAAAAAAAAGAAGTCTGTAAACACAGAAAACATGCCATTAACTAGACCACCAATTGGACACTTATTTACAAGACGGGAGCTGAAAAAGGCAGAGCACTGCTCTGTTTGACCTCGGCTTGGGGCGGGGGGTGACCACTGAGTGAATCAAATTTTTCACTGCTCTGCACATGTCTGAGAATGACCAAGAAAGTGCCTTGAGTATTGCTGTTGGGGTTATGAATAAATTTTAAAGCATAGGTGAATTTGCAAATAATTAGGACTGACTATATTACCAAAACAACAGTCCATCTGCCTTTCGGTATGGGAAGAAAGCGTGCTGTTGACCTTTTCATAAGAATGGAATCCAAATGAGCTACCATTAGAAGCTTTAAGTGCAGGGAAGCACTCAAGCACTCAGGCAGTTAACATGGAAAAGATTCTATAACTACTGGGCACAAGAGAGCCCTGACTGACCTTCCTCCATGTAATGGGCAGGTTTCTGAGAAGTAGTGTATATGACTGGAATTTCAACAGACTCCTAGAGTGAATCGTTTTGAAAAACTGAATTATTTAATAAAATTGTACCTATTCCATAAATTTCAGTATTATGAAATCAAAACTGTCATCAAATTAGTTTTAAAGCTTGTCTAACCCATATGAAAAAAATGTTAATTAACCGAAGAGTATGGTTCTAACCACTGTCTAATTAAATCTGACTTAGAGCTGGCTCCATATGTAGCAAACTATAATATACCTTAGTAGGTAAACGAACCACAACCGAATACAAGAGTACATTCTTGTAAAAGTGACTGGGTGTAGCCAATCACAGGCTAGAAATTGCTCAGACACACACAAATAAGGCAAACGCCAATCTGTAACCAGACTATTTCTATATGTCACTTCCTTTTTCTGTCTATAAATACCATCTGCCCAAGTTGCTGTGTAAAGCTTTCTGAATCTTTACTGGTTGAGGGTGATACACAAACTCATGAATCTTTGCTCAAATAAACTCTGCTAAATTTAGTTTGTCTGAAGTTTTCCTTTTCACATCATAAAAGACAGATATACAGATGGCATAATATAATATTATATATGATATAAATCACCCTAAGTGCTTAATATTCCTCTAGATATAGGAATGAGCATAATAGAGCAGAGTCCATCACCTTTTTTTTAAAGAGGTTTTTGCTATAGGGCATGTGGGCTCACCAGAGAAAGAGAGAGAGAGTGAGAGGGAAAGTGAGAAACTACCTCCCAGGGGGGATGGCCATGACAAAATCCCTTCTACTCCATTTTCCTCCTGGGATCTCAGACACACACACACACACATGCGCTGGGCATGATTTTCAAGCCACCGGGTCCGGGACTTGAACCATGGTCGGATATGTGGCAGTCCAGTGACATAACCGCTATGCCACCTGCTGGTCCCCCATTGCATTCTTTACAAAACAAATAAACCAGCAGTTAGTGTAATGGCTATGTCACTGGACTCCCATGTAATCGACCTCAGTTCAAGTCCTGGATCTGGTGGCTTAAACTCACGCTGGGCACGTGTGTGTGCGTGCCCAAGATACTGAGAGGAGAATGGAGGAGAAGGGATTGCGTTGTGGCCATCCCCCCAGGGGGGTGATTTCTTGCTTTCTGTCTCTCTTTCTGGTAAGCATACAAGCTCTATAGCAAATAAATAAAAACAAACAAACAAACAAACCAGGCCAACTTCATGGCTTGATGGTTAAGGAAGCAGAATCCACATGGCCAACCCCATGTCTCGACTTCCAGACCCAGCAGGTTGAGAAACATACCGGGCATGTGTGTGTGCATGGCCAACATCCTCTCTGGTGAGTACTTGTGCCCTATAGTAAATTAAAAATAATAATATTAAATAAAATTAAATAATTTTCAATTAAAGAAAAAAATGAATATTTAATATCTATAAAACATATTGCAATGAAAACTCATTTCTATCCATAATTACATATAAGCTGGATTTATGTATGTTATGGGGATATTCCAATACATCTTATATGGCATAGGGTGAGGCTTTGAACAGTAAGAGTGCCCAGGGCTTTAGGAAGGTCTATAAACCTCCCTACCTACAAAAACCTGTTCTGGCTGGTGCCTTACCCTGCTGGTTTGGGACAATAAAGAAAATTCCATATCCAAAGCAAAGCAAAACTCTCATCAACAGACAGACAAGTAAACAAAGCAAATCCAAATCCCATGGAGGGAGCTCAATAGAGCTCCCAGTTGGCTGGCCAGTAAGCACTGCATCAAGGCAGCTGGCCTACTGATGTCAGACTAGAATTCTCTGGTCCACACAGGTCAGCACTTTTAGACCAGGCTCCAGCACAGTGAAGAGGGAAGAGAGCTTTTTGTGCCCCTACAGCTGAGAGGGGGCTTCAGCCTCCAGCCCTCTGAGCTTGTGGTGAATATATGGCAATCAGAAGTCAGGATAAGCTGCTGCCAGGCTCCCTGACCCACCCAGGAACTCCCAAACTGACTTCTCTCCCCAAGGTAGAGTACCAAGCTGGAGAACTGGAAACCAGCAGAGGCAGCTCAAGGTAAAAAAGGACGACGGGGCATATAAAAGCTCAGAGCCTAGCATGACAATAAGCATAAAACATGCACTGCAAAGTACTTGATCACTGACTTCAGACTGATCTCTAGCAGCCCACAAAACAAAAACAAAGCCTAACCAGTTGATTCTGGTTATTCTCAGGAGCTGTAGTCTATAAAACTGGTTGTAAACACTGAATTTGCAAATCCTGAGCCACTGCTCCTAGCACAAATGCAGGGGTAGGTTCCTGTAGTTTCTGGTCACATTTTTGGCAAATGACCAATACATTAACTTGTTTCATGCATGTTTCTTTTAAAGGACAACTTGTTTAATTTATATTATGGATTCATTAACATTTAATTCACAGCCAATGGGCATTATAACTCATGCCTGAATGAAGCTTCTATAACACATGTTTTTTCTCCATAAGGCACATCACAGCCTTTGACGGCACTTCAGCACCACTCTTGGGGGCCATTTTATACACCGAAATCACCCAAAAAAAAGAAGTCTGTAAACACAGAAAACATGCCATTAACTAGACCACCAATTGGACACTTATTTACAAGACGGGAGCTGAAAAAGGCAGAGCACTGCTCTGTTTGACCTCGGCTTGGGGCGGGGGGTGACCACTGAGTGAATCAAATTTTTCACTGCTCTGCACATGTCTGAGAATGACCAAGAAAGTGCCTTGAGTATTGCTGTTGGGGTTATGAATAAATTTTAAAGCATAGGTGAATTTGCAAATAATTAGGACTGACTATATTACCAAAACAACAGTCCATCTGCCTTTCGGTATGGGAAGAAAGCGTGCTGTTGACCTTTTCATAAGAATGGAATCCAAATGAGCTACCATTAGAAGCTTTAAGTGCAGGGAAGCACTCAAGCACTCAGGCAGTTAACATGGAAAAGATTCTATAACTACTGGGCACAAGAGAGCCCTGACTGACCTTCCTCCATGTAATGGGCAGGTTTCTGAGAAGTAGTGTATATGACTGGAATTTCAACAGACTCCTAGAGTGAATCGTTTTGAAAAACTGAATTATTTAATAAAATTGTACCTATTCCATAAATTTCAGTATTATGAAATCAAAACTGTCATCAAATTAGTTTTAAAGCTTGTCTAACCCATATGAAAAAAATGTTAATTAACCGAAGAGTATGGTTCTAACCACTGTCTAATTAAATCTGACTTAGAGCTGGCTCCATATGTAGCAAACTATAATATACCTTAGTAGGTAAACGAACCACAACCGAATACAAGAGTACATTCTTGTAAAAGTGACTGGGTGTAGCCAATCACAGGCTAGAAATTGCTCAGACACACACAAATAAGGCAAACGCCAATCTGTAACCAGACTATTTCTATATGTCACTTCCTTTTTCTGTCTATAAATACCATCTGCCCAAGTTGCTGTGTAAAGCTTTCTGAATCTTTACTGGTTGAGGGTGATACACAAACTCATGAATCTTTGCTCAAATAAACTCTGCTAAATTTAGTTTGTCTGAAGTTTTCCTTTTCACATCATAAAAGACAGATATACAGATGGCATAATATAATATTATATATGATATAAATCACCCTAAGTGCTTAATATTCCTCTAGATATAGGAATGAGCATAATAGAGCAGAGTCCATCACCTTTTTTTTAAAGAGGTTTTTGCTATAGGGCATGTGGGCTCACCAGAGAAAGAGAGAGAGAGTGAGAGGGAAAGTGAGAAACTACCTCCCAGGGGGGATGGCCATGACAAAATCCCTTCTACTCCATTTTCCTCCTGGGATCTCACACACACACACACACATGCGCTGGGCATGATTTTCAAGCCACCGGGTCCGAGACTTGAACCATGGTCGGATATGTGGCAGTCCAGTGACATAACCGCTATGCCACCTGCTGGTCCCCCATTGCATTCTTTACAAAACAAATAAACCAGCAGTTAGTGTAATGGCTATGTCACTGGACTCCCATGTAATCGACCTCAGTTCAAGTCCTGGATCTGGTGGCTTAAACTCACGCTGGGCACGTGTGTGTGCGTGCCCAAGATACTGAGAGGAGAATGGAGGAGAAGGGATTGCGTTGTGGCCATCCCCCCAGGGGGGTGATTTCTTGCTTTCTGTCTCTCTTTCTGGTAAGCATACAAGCTCTATAGCAAATAAATAAAAACAAACAAACAAACAAACCAGGCCAACTTCATGGCTTGATGGTTAAGGAAGCAGAATCCACATGGCCAACCCCATGTCTCGACTTCCAGACCCAGCAGGTTGAGAAACATACCGGGCATGTGTGTGTGCATGGCCAACATCCCAAAAGGAGGGAGAGATTGAGAAGAGATTGCAGCATGACCATTCTAATGAGGATGCTTTCTCATTTCTCTCTCTGTCTCTCTGTCTCTGGCAATCACACACACTCTCTCAGAAATAAATAACTAAATAAATGAACCAACAAAAAGAAAAAAAAAAAAAAGACACCAAAATAGTCTTTGTTGTTTTATATGTGGAAATAAACCAGCATGGATGACCAGGTATAAAAGAGAGAATTTTCCTAAGAAAAGCAAAACGAAACAAAAAAACACTGAATATGCAAATGGTTCTGAAATTGCACCTTAATGGTTTTGGAGTAAATAATCCTCAGTATCATTCAAATATGTCATTTTTTAAATAAAAGTTTAAAGCTGGGGGTGAGGACCTATGTTCTTCATATTTCTCTTCTTAAAAATACTGAGCACCTAGCATCTGCTAGTAGGTCCTAAATGTTCACCCTTTATAGAGAACTTAACCTTGGAAAACTAAAAACTTAAGGTAAAATTTCAGTTTAATGTTCATAAGGATGGCAAATCATAGTCAATTTACATTTAAGATTATGACTGCCCAGCTGTGGTGGCACATGCAGTAGCACATCACTTTGTAATGCTGAAGCCACGTAGAAAACCAGCATCCCAAACCCAGGTTGACCTGAAACACGCTGGGTGTACACGCACATGCACCTGTGATCCTGGCTAGATAGAAGGGCACATGAGATAGGACTGCAGTGTGAGGAGACCCTGCTGAGAGTGTCTGTCTCTCTTCCTCATTCCTTTATCTCTACCTCATAAAAGAAACAAAATAAATAAACTTAAAAAAAAAAAAAAGACTATGACCAAAAGCAAAATGTTAATTCTAATTTAATCTACTCTGGCCTACTTCAAAAGCACAATTTTTTTTTAACTCTTGGATAAAAAAAATTTTTTTTCTAAAAATAGATCTTGGTAATAATAAAATACCCAAAATTAGTTATTATAAAAATAATAATTTGCTTTAACTTTTTTCAAAAGCAAAATACACTTTAAAATAAGAAGGGCCAGCAGATGGCATAGTTGTTAAAGGCACTGAACTCCCACATGGCCAACTGCAGTTCAAGTCCTGAACCTGGTGACTTGCTTTCTCACTTTCTTTCTCCCTCTCTCTCTCTCTCTCTTTTTCTCTCTCCCCCCCTCCCTCCCTTCTTCCCTCTCTCTCTTTCTCTCTCTGATGAAACTGGAAAAAAAATAATAAAGTTAAATAAAATATGAAATCAGATACACATTTATAGACTAAACTATGTAAAAATTAAATAAACATTTGAAAACTTTTTGGCCTTTTTCTAGTTTAGCTGCATAATATAAATCAAAGCCGTATTCTGGAAAAATTAACTTAATCATCTTTTGCTGACATAACTTTTCAGAAAATATTTTCTTAAAGATTACTTTATTTATTACTACTATTTTTTAAATTTGCTATAGGACACATGCACTCACCAGAGACACAGAGACTGAGACAGTGAGAAAAAGTCAGTTGCCAGATCCAGGACTCAAACCACAGTTGGCCATGTGAGAATCCAGCACCTTCACTACACCCTCTACTGGCTCCAAGAGAAAATATTTTTAATGTATTCATTTATGAATGATTTTAGAGTCTTTGACCTCAATCATTTCTTGGAAAGATTAATAAATAAAATCTGGACCAGCCAGAGGTATAGTGGTTAAGGCTGCTGGATCCCACATGGCTGCCCACGCAGCTAAAGCCCCAGACCCAGTGACTGGAGAAAACATGTGCCGAGCCCACATGCCCCAAATCCCGAAAGCGTGGAGAAATGGAAGTGAAGGGAAAGCAATATGACCACGCTTCATGGTATGGGACTTTCTCACTTTCTCCATTCCCCACATCCCACTGCAAGCGTATATTACCCTCCAGCAAATGTTTAAAAATTAAAAAAAAAAAAAAATTCTTAAATAAAATCTTCCACATTTCGGGATATAGACAACACAGCAAGTACAACGTAAATGTAGCTAGATCTGATGACTGTAGACACACTTCTCCATGTTGCAGCTGCATTATTGCTCAAAGACATTAACAGCTGGCCTTCCTGAGGAAGAATCATAACCAAATCTAAATAAATAAACCCTAGAATACCACACCCACTGACAAATCAACATGTTCAATGATCACCTGCCATCGTGACCTTCATTTGGGGCAAATACACAAAACTGTAATTTTTCTCTGCTCAAACTATGTAAGACTCCCAGGAAAATATCCAGGAAAATTAATTTTCCCCCCAAAGGATCAGAGACATAAAGATCAAGCAAAAAAATGGGGACCAGCAGATGGCATAGCAGTTGCATTGCTGGACTCCCACATGGCTGACCACAGTTTGAGTCCCAGACCCGGTGGCTTCAAAATCATGCCAGGCACATGTGTGTACACGCCCAAGATCCAGGGAGAAGAAAAAAAAAAAACTCTTAAAAAAAGAAAAAAAAAACTTGTCATATGCTTTCCTTCTGAAACAAGGTATGCTGAATGTAAATTCTGATTATTTTGAATCACAATCACCAGTGGGAGTGTTAATCCTTCTAGCATTGGGAGATACTTTTCCATGGTTCTCTCGCACTTCATACATCTTATGAGCAGAGGCGCTGACTGCTTTTGTTTTAAACTGTTTTTTCTATAATAAGATGTGTTTAGTGAACAAACTGGGGAGACAGAGACAGTATCTCCAACCAGAACAAAAGACGGCTTGTTTACTGTCTAGTGGTATAAAGACAGGACCTCCCTCCAGGGTAAGGTAGGCAGGTTTGCTTGCGGCACTTCATGGTGGGGGGGGGGGGGGGGACTGTGAATTACCTAAACTCTGGGCTCAAGAGTATCGCACAGACCCACAGTGTGAGCAGCAGCCACCAGAGCTCCTCCACACTGGCCCTGCAGCAATTGGGCGGCAAGAGTAATCATATAAACATGGGGCTTCTTAAAGCAAATGAGAAGAGAGCCATGAGTCTGAGGTCATCTCTGCAACCAGGGTTATAATCTCAGCAAACTGGAACTTAACTTTGAAATATTTCTCATAAGTAAAAAAACAATGAGACTCAGCCTATCACAAACATCCAACTACCACCAGGTTATACAACTAGGGACCTCCCCCCATATCATATCTAAATAAGCCAAAGGCCACATTACACAATATCCAAAGAAGCAAATGCCTAGCTACAGCCAGTCAGGTCATTTCTTGACTTTGATTCTTGCGCTGCCTATTTAAAAGCTCACTGATCACCCTCTAGAGTGGAGCCCTCAGAACCCCTTCTGGTTCTGAGTGCTGCCTATTTCATGAATCATTCTTTTCGCATATAAACTGTCAAATTTAACTTGCCTAAAGTTTTTTCTCTTAACAAGTTCATGCTGTTGGCTGTGCCACGAGTAATATAGTCCTTTGTCTCTAACCCAGGTTCCAGTAAACTGCACCAGGCTGACTTGCCAACTTGTACATACGATAAAATCTCAGACTTCTATAAGCTCTTGACAGATGTTGGTGACAAGGATGGGATGCCAGCAGACATGGTTTTCTGGGACAGAAAAAGATAAAGACTTGTGAGACAATGCCTAGGACCCAGTAGCAAATGTCCTGGCCAAGTGGTGGGTAAGGGTCATAAGGGTTAATTAATGTAGAGGGTGAGCAGCAAGAGGCAGGACTGAAACAAACTGCCCACTCTCCTCTGGGTGGTAGGAAGACATTATCATAACAGCCCCAGGGCACCAGAAGAGTGGCAATATGGCTGCACCTGTTGAATACAGGGGTCCCCAAAGTGGAAACAAATGATGTCAGTAATGAAAATATAGAAAAATGTGGGGACCAGCAGTTGGCATAATGGTTGCATTGCTAGACTCCCATGTAGTCAACCACAGTTCAAGTTCCAGACCCAGTGGCTTAAAGCTCATGCTGGGCACATGTGCGTGTGTG
Organism: Tupaia belangeri chinensis; assembly: GCF_000334495.1. Classification (NCBI taxonomy): domain Eukaryota; kingdom Metazoa; phylum Chordata; class Mammalia; order Scandentia; family Tupaiidae; genus Tupaia; species Tupaia belangeri. Next base: position 3,072,009 of record NW_006207133.1, read on the forward strand.
CTCAAAATCCCCAAAAAAGAATGGAGAAGGGATTGTGGTGTGGCCATCTCCCCTGTGGGATGATTTCTCATTTGTGTCTCTCTGACGAACACAAGCACCCTATAGCAAAAATCTTCCAAGGGAAAGAAAGAAAGAAAAGAAAAATCTCACTAGGTTGGGACATGAGTAGTTACCAGGCCACTTGAAATAATGTAAATGTGCTTTGCTTACTGGCACAGAGCCTGTCTTCCTCGGGCAGAGATGGGGACGACTCTGGGACTTTTGCATATCCCTAATACCTGCTTTAAGAAGAAAGACAATCAGGGGTGGCCAAAGTGCCCGTCCTTAAGAGGAACTAAAGGCCTCGGGAACCAGCAGTTAGCGTAATGGCTATGTCACTGGACGCCCACGTAGTTGACCGCGGTTCGCGTCCTGGACCTGGTGGCTTAAAACTCACGCCAGGCGCGTGTGCGTGCGTGCCCAAGATCCCGAGAGGAGAATGGAGGACAAGGATTGTGGCGTGACCATCCACCCTGGGGGGTGATTTCTCGCTTTCTGTCTCTATGTCTTTGTCTGGCGAATGCACGCGCTCTATAGCGAAAACCTCTCCCAAAAAAAAAAGAGGAACTAAAGGCCTCAAGCACCCCCATGTGTTGGAGAACTTCAGGGAGGGGACTCAACTGTGTTTGTGGCTATATGGGATCCCAAGTCACCATCCTACCTGGCCCTGAGAAAGGGAGCACTTGGATTCAGCTAATAGCGTTTGGACAGGATTCATTGTGAGAGAGGGAAACTAACAGGACCAGTGGATGGGGTCTTTGTGCCAGTTCAATGTACTATTGTTGATTCTACATCTGTATGTAGAGTAGAAAGTGACGTTAATTAAGATTCCCTGGCATTTGTCACCGATGGGAGAATCAAGATTTAACACAATTGTCCCCACCCTCTGATACCACAAGCTTTCTTTACATAAAATGATGTCCTAGGGGGCAGCAGGTGGCATGGTGGCTGGGTTCCTACGTGGTTGACCATGGTTCACGTTCCACACCAGGAACCTTGAAAACCACACTGGGCGCATGTGCATGCATGCCTAAAACTTGAAAAGAGAATGGAGAAGGGATTGCAGCATGGTCATCCATCCTGGGAGGTGATTTCTCATTTTCCCTCTCTGTCTCTCTCTGTCTCTCTCTCCAGCAAGCACACACACCCTATGGCAAAAACCTAAAATTAAAAAAAAAAAAAAAAGGATGTCCTCTTGGTTGGCAAATCAAAGCCTTGTCTCAGTGGTCCTGTGTGCTCTCTGATCACACCACCACCAGCAGAATTCAGAGGCTAATCACGAAGTAAAGTTTATTGGGACCATACATAGGTGGATTCACAATGCCCAGTCCCTTTGGCCATCAAGGAAAAATGGCTGTCTCTTCAACTTCCCACCACTAAAAGAGAAGTCTCTTACTTTGTTAGATTATCTGGCTACTAGAGACAGTACTGAGAACACTGTAGGCTCCGGTGGTTCTGTGATGTGCCAGCCTGGCCAGGCCAAACCACAGTCGTATTTCAGAAATAAATAATTCACAAGTTTTTAAACTGTGCAGCATTCTGAGTAACATAATAAAACATCATGCTGTTCTACCTGAGAAACGAATCCCAGTGTCCAGCATATCCATAAATTTTATGGGGGAGCTTCAGGAAGTACATGGGAAAATGAAGTGAAAGTACAAGTTAATTATGATACAAAGAAAATTTGAAATCCAAGCATAGTTTTTTCATAATACACATTTTCCATGACCCTAGAATATGGCACCTACCCACTAGTCACTTGGTAGCCATCTTGGTTATCAGATCGAATGTAGTGGTATCGCAGTGCTTAAGTTCAAGTAACCTCTATTTTACTCAATATGGTAGTTGCTGTTGGCATTTCACTGTCCCTAGTTTATAAATTAAACTTTATGGTATGTATACATAGGAAAAAACATAGTATATACAGAGTTCAGTAGTATTCAAGATTTTAGGACTCTACTCTAGCCCTGGAAGATTTGATTACATTCAACATTTCACTTCCTCTCAGAACCACACACTCCCACTGACATTTTTTCAGATTACAGCATCGATAATCTAGTCTAATTACAGACTCTGGCCACACTACGTGACCCTTGAAATGAAAGTTATCATGTGTCTGACTTCAGGGACTATTTGTAGTCTGACAACAGTGCACTTTTTATACCAAGACTATTCAACAATGGGCTAAAAGTCATGGTCTTCTAAGGTTTGAAGGAGGCCTTCCATGCCGTCCTACCATCCACAAGCACCTGGTATTACTAAACACTGGAAGAGCCTTCTAAAAACTCAACTCAAAAAGATTTCTCCCTCTATGTCCCTCACTCATCTCCTTCTAATTCATAAAACCACAGTAAGGCAGTTTACTCAAGGAATGTTACTGTTCCCAAAAAGGGGACTATCCTCTCTTAGCAGTTTCCTAGGTTACCATCAGAAAGAGATGGACAGAGTTATACAGGCCAACTTGAAATTCTAGGATCCCACCCTGACCATTCCTGTGTATTCCCTTTTCTTTCTCCTACAGAAGACCAGGCCTGCCACGTACACTCTCCACATGGTAGCTGGCCAAAAGCGGGGCCTAAGGGATCTGAACTTAATTCTGGTTTGGTCATCTGGATTCTCTTATTGAACTGACATAATTCTTTAATCCCAAGGATAATGACCACTAACTTGAGAACACTGTAGGCTAAAGTGGGGGACATAAATGGTATTTGTAAGTATTATAAAAAATGCTTCCAGGAAATAGAGTTCAATAGGAAAAAGGTTAAGTTATAGCTAATGGAGTGAGATATAAAGATTTTGTGGAAATACACAGAGAGAAACAACCTTGGTATCTAAAAAATATCTTAGTCTATTTTATGCTGCTATGTAGAATAGCTAAGACTATGTAATTTATAAAGAACAGATTTATTTCTTACAGTTCTGTAGGCTCAGAAGTCCAAGGTCAAGTGGCTCATATATGTCAAGGGCTTTCTTACTGCATCATCCTATGGTGGAAAGTAGAAGGGCAAGAGAATACACATAAGAGGAAGGAGGCCAAGTTCACCTTTTGATCAGAATCTCACTTCTGTGGCAACTACTCACTCCCGAATAACAATAATGTATTCAAGAGGTGACCTAATCACCTCTGAGAGTCTAACCTCTCACACCTGTACTGGAGTTTAAGTTTATAACATATGAAATGTTAAGGGATACATTCAAACCACAGGACAGGAAGAGAGAACAATTTATACCCTGAGATGTAGAGAAAGGGAAGATAATTCATTATTGCCTTTTGCCTTTTAGAACTGCCCCTGGAGCAGTCTTCACAGAGCAAAACAACCTTGAAAGGTTCTGCCAAACTGTTGTGAACACCTTACATTTTTTTCAGCTTTATTGAGATACAACTGATATATAAAAATTAGATAATGGTTTGTCCTCCCTAGAGTTCATGTGTGAGAATTTGGTCCCTAAAGGAATAGTGCTGGGGAAGTGGTAAGACCCTTAAGAGGTGAGGCCTAGTCGGTAATGACCACTGGGGCACAACCCTCATGAATAGTGTAGCAAAAGGAGGAGTGAATTCTTACTCTGTGAAAAAGAGTAGACTGAGAAAGGAAGACCCACCTTCAGTGTGGGCAGGCACCATCCCACTGGTTGGGAGCACGTAAAGACAATCAGAGAAAGTCCAGAATTCTGTTCACCATCCCTCATGTGCATGCCGAATGCCCTGATTCTGTTGGCCATGATGTGACACAGCACTAGAGACTGGCCAGATGCTAGCCCCATGCCATTGGATTTTCCAGATACCAAAACTGTGACCCAGATAAACCTCCATTCTTTACAAATCACCCAGTGTCAGGCATTTCTGTTGTGTAACATGATAATGGTTAATACTCAAAGTGTACAATATGATATTTTGATACACATCACATTGTGAAATGATTACCATTTCAAATTATTCAACATCTATCACTTCAGTTATCTTTTGCAGTGTGTAGTGAGATCACATGAAAATCTGTTCTTAGCAAATTTCAAGCATACATCATTAACTATAGCCACCATGTAGTACAGTAAGAGCTCCAGAACTTATTCACCCTATAACTGTAAGTTAGTCCCTTTTGACTAATATTTCCCCATTTCTCCCACTCCCAATGCCTGGCAACCACCATTTTATGCAGTTTCTAAGAGTTTGACTTTTTATTTTTTTGTTTTCGCTATAGGGCAAGTGTACTCACCAGAGACAGAGAGACACTGGGAGAGAAAGTGAGAAATCACTCCCCAGGGAGGATGCCATGCTACAATCCCTTATTCTCCATTCTCCTCTTAGGATTTTTGGAAAGCACACACACATGCCCAGCATGATTTTTAAGCCACCACGTCCGGGACTTGAATCTCAGAGTCAACCATGTGGGATCCAGTGCCTTAACCTCCACATTGCATGCTGGCCCAAGTTTTACATTTTATATTCCACAGATTAAGCTAAATCAGACAGTTTTTGTCTTTCTATGCCTGGCTTATTTTATTTAGCATAGTGTCCTCCAGGTTTATCCATGTTGTCACACATGGCAGGATTCCCTTCTTTTTAAGGCTGAATAGTACTCCACTGAAAAGAGCATCTTAAATTTAACTGGCATCTGAATTAGCCTACCCCTGGCAGATGTCTCTTACCTCAATTTGATCACCATCACCAATAAGTCTATGAGAATCAGAAGTCTATCATAAACATCTATCCTAGCCTCCCATGCAAAACACCTGTCAACACTTCCAACTATCTTTCCCACCTATCCCCCCAGCTGAGTCATTCATGAGACAGGCAAATGCCACTCAGTTGGTAACATAAGCAAACACAACAGATTGGACTCAGTGACCTCAGGCAGTTGCTCCAAAACAAAGGCTGAATGCAATGATGTGAAGCCAGGTGAAAGCCCTAAGGCCTATGAGCTGGTCAAAATGACCTGTGTCCTCCAGTGATGCAGAGTCCACCTGTAAAATGGAAAGAACACTTGTGTCCAGGGCACCATGGGCAACCCCAGGCCTCTGACATTTTTGTGGATGTCAGTATTAATTTGCACCCCCCCCCATAAAAACACTGGTATTTAAACCTCAGGGATATGGGATCAGCAGTTAGCGTAATGGCTATGTGGCTGGACTCCCATGTAGTCGACCGCGGTTAGGGTCCCGGACCAGGTGGCTTAAAACTCATGCCAGGCACGTGTGTGTGTGTTCCCAAGATCCCGAGAAGAGAATGGAGGAGAAGGGATTGTGGCATGGCCATCCCTCCTGGTGTGTGGGGGGGTGATTTCTCACTTTCTGTCTCTCTCTCTCTCTGTCTGTCAGGCGAGCGCATAAGCCCTATAGCAAAAACCTCTCCAAAAAAAAAAAAGAAAAAGAAAAACCTCAGGGATTGTCATAAGAGACCTGTAGGTGTTTCAGAAAACACCAGCAAGTCCTCAGGTACTGACAGCAAACTCGCCACAAAGACCACCCTTGGTTACTAAGGAAGTTTCCTTTAAAATTAACTGACTCACTATTTTATGTGTACTCTATGTA
>NW_006207133.1:3077589-3087791 GCF_000334495.1 Tupaia belangeri chinensis
CGAATTTAAAAGGTGGTAGATCTGTCCCCTACTTGTTTAGCTAACATGAAGTAACACCAACTCACCCTAGAGGCATTCAGGTCAGCAGCCAACTCACTGGCTAGGGTTGTGAGATGCCAGAATTGCCCTAGACTTCCTCTGCGTGAGCCAAGGTGAAATCTGCACAATCACTAACACACATTGCCATATCTTGATTGATGCCTCTGACCAAATGGGAAGGTCAACAGAGAATCTAAAGGAAAAAGCCACCTGCTTATAATGGCAGACTCATGGTTTCTGAATTTGTGCAGCAGGCTGGGATCAAGACTCTAAGGACAGGTGCCGAGCTGTCCTACTTACTCAGGACAAGAAATGCTTTACCAAGGCATCATCTGGAATGGGACATGTATGGCGAAAGGTGCATACAGTCTGGGTGAACACAGGTGGTCTTCATGCTGCAGTTTATCTTCTGAAACCTCAAGCTTTTGCTTGTCCTTCAGAAGAACATGGAGGAAGAGGAACTCCTTGGTAATGCAGAGAGTGAAGATGATTAGTATCTGTACTTAATACTGGAAATGTCAGCATAAAGAACTTGCTTTCAGCAAAGAGATGAGCAATATTAGTATTGTTCTTAAAATGCTTTAAGATGCCTAGTGAAAAGCCTACTAACATGCTTTGGAATTTGACTTTAGAAATATTTTATTTACAGTCCGTTTTCTATTGTGGCAAGTAAAACACTACACTGGCCTCAAGAAAAGGCTAGGAGCATAACCATAGCATCTGAGGTCACATCTATTGCCTCTGGAGCTTTGGTATTCTGTTGTTCAAGGACTCTTTACTTCAACCTCAAAAAGACGAAGCTTTATTATTTTCTGTGCAGTTTTTGTCCCAGGACAAGATGAACCTCACAAGAACTACAGGAAAGTTTACCATCTGCCTTAAAACTTAAAATATGCCATCTGTTATTCAGAATAAAACAGAGGACTTAAATGTATCAGAGGGATCAAAATTATTTTTTACTGTAAATAAATAATAGTAAAGAACATTTCTGTTTGAAAATAGTAGTGGATACTTTGGTAGATGAGGTATGGGACCGGCAAGCCAAATTAAGAATTCTGTCCTCTTGGTATATGTAAGCATGTAACTTCTCAAAGCCAAGCATAAACCTGTTAAAAATATTTTTTTGTTAGTTGGTTTCTTAGAAAGACTAGGAAAAAAAAAAAAGGATGTATCTTTTAATGAAAACCTTTTAAATTGAGGGGGGAAAAAAAAGACTCTAAGGACATCTTCAAGGTTCACACAACAGCCTCATCTTGTTGCTTGTCATCCTGTTGGCAGTAGCCCTAATTAAATGCCCAAGAGACCAACCGAACTGATGCAGTCCCAGTGACTGTCAGTCAGATTATCCAGAGTGGGTGACAGAGTAGCATACTCTAAGGAAAACTACCAGGTTATGGAGTAGAAAGGAGAAGACTATTGGAAGACTATTATCCATGAGTCTCTTGAATTTCTGCACATCTTCCAAGCAAAGGTAGCCTTTGTTCTGGACCACATTTGCCATGATGTCTGTATAGTCAACAGCCTTGAAAGACAGTGATGGTGCCTCCTCCCACAGCAGAGGGTGTGTTTACTGTCCAGAATATGAAACTACAGCTGTCCATACACACTTGATCCATTTACTCACCTCCCACTCTCTCTTCATCCATCCTACACTTCGTACCCACTCCTCAGGTAAAACATCCTATAGTCAAATCCAATGAACATATCTGTCCTCATCTTCATATCATAACCCTCCCACCCTACCCAATGTCCCTGGAAGACATAGGGGAGCAGTAACAAGGCACTCCTTCCCTTCTAAAGGGAGAGGTATTCATGGAGACCTCATCTCAGGTGTCTACAAGGGCCACATGAGGAAACTGAGCTATCTCTACCTGGAAGTCAGAGCCCACCACCCTTCATCTGCTGGAGTGGTGTCAAAAAAAAGTCACTAAAACAGGGGATTTAAATACAACCCAGAGCTTTAGAACATAACACCAAAAATGTCCAGGCTTCACCTGAAAAATCACTCAACACATAAAGAACCAGGAAGATCTCAACCTGAATGAAAAATGACCATCAACTAATACCAACACCAAGATGACAGAGATGTTAAAGTAACACGGCAAAGGTCTTAAAGCTGACATTGGAAAAATGCTTCAACAAACAATTACAAATATCCCTGAAATAAACAAAAACTTAAAAGGTCTCATCAAATTATAAACATATACAAAAAAAAAAAAAAAATTTTAGAACTGAAAAATATAATAACCAAAAATTTAAAGCTCAACAGATGGGCTCAAGAGCATAACTGAGGGAAAAGAGGAAGGAATAGGTGAACTGGAAAGTAAAACAATAGCAATTATCTCATTTGAACAATTTTTTAAATAAAGACTTCAAAAAATACATGTAAACAGGGCTAGCTTCATGTTACAGAGGTAATGTTCTGCTCAAAAGAAGCCAGATCTGACATGGCAGGCGTGGTTAGAAACCCTGGCCCAGTCAGCCTAAACATGTCAGGCATGAGTTCAAGTGCTCAAGATTTGATAGAATGAAGGCCTGAAGGATGGGGATCACGACATGACCAGACCCAGAGGGTGCTCCTCTCTTTTCCTCTCTCCCTCCTTCCCTCCCTCTCTCTGTCTCTCATTACATGTATCATGAATAATAATTTAAAAAATTAAACAAAGAAAGAAACGAATGCAGCCTCATAACCTATGAGACTATAACATTCCTGTTACCAGAGTTCCAAAAATAAAGGATAAAAGGATGGAGCTAAAAACAAAAATGAGTAATGGTTGAAAACCTCCAAATTTGGTAAAGATATAAACTTGCAGACTCAAGAAGGGAAACTAAAACCAGATAAAAACAAAGAAATCCATACCAAAACACATCATAATCAAGTTTTTTAAAGGTCTTAAAGCTGACATTGGAAAAATGCTTCAACAAACAATTACAAATATCCCTGAAATAAACAAAAACTTAAAAGGTCTCATCAAATTATAAACATATACAAAAAAAAAAAAGAAAATTTTAGAACTGAAAAATATAATAACCAAAAATTTAAAGCTCAACAGATGGGCTCAAGAGCATAACTGAGGGAAAAGAGGAAGGAATAGGTGAACTGGAAAGTAAAACAATAGCAATTATCTCATTTGAACAATTTTTTAAATAAAGACTTCAAAAAATACATGTAAACAGGGCTAGCTTCATGTTACAGAGGTAATGTTCTGCTCAAAAGAAGCCAGATCTGACATGGCAGGCGTGGTTAGAAACCCTGGCCCAGTCAGCCTAAACATGTCAGGCATGAGTTCAAGTGCTCAAGATTTGATAGAATGAAGGCCTGAAGGATGGGGATCACGACATGACCAGACCCAGAGGGTGCTCCTCTCTTTTCCTCTCTCCCTCCTTCCCTCCCTCTCTCTGTCTCTCATTACATGTATCATGAATAATAATTTAAAAAATTAAACAAAGAAAGAAACGAATGCAGCCTCATAACCTATGAGACTATAACATTCCTGTTACCAGAGTTCCAAAAATAAAGGATAAAAGGATGGAGCTAAAAACAAAAATGAGTAATGGTTGAAAACCTCCAAATTTGGTAAAGATATAAACTTGCAGACTCAAGAAGGGAAACTAAAACCAGATAAAAACAAAGAAATCCATACCAAAACACATCATAATCAAGTTTTTTTCAACACAAAAGACAAAGATTTTGAAAGTACCCGGGGGGATGGAATGGATGGATGGATGGACACATAGACATAACTTATGAGGAAAAATAATTCAATTGATGATGGGGTTTTCATCAAAGATCACAGGTGCCACAAAACGGTGGCACAGTATTTTTTGAGTATTGGAGGAAAATGAACTATCAACTCAGAATTCTATGCCCAGTGATTTTGTTTTTCAGAAATAAAGGGGAGGGACCAGCAGTTAGCATAATGGCTATGTCGCTGGACTCCCATGTAGTCAACCACGGTTCGCGTACCGGACCCAGTGGCTTAAAACTCACGCCGGGTGTGTGTGCGTGCATGCCCAAGATCCCAAGAGGAGGATGGAGGAGAAGGGATTGCGGCGTGGCCATCCCCCCAGGGGGGGACTTCTCGCTTTCTGTCTGTCTCTCTCTGTCTGGTGAATGCACTCACCCTATAGCAAAAACCTCTCAAAAACACAAAAAAAGAAAAAGAAATAAAGGGGAAATCAAGACATTCTTAAATGAAAGAAAACTAAGTCTGTCACAAGCATACCTCCCCTAAAAGAATGGATACAGAAGTTTAAACAGAAAGAATGAGGTAAGAGAAAGGACCTGGATCAAGAGGAAGGAGGAACACTAAGCAAAAACATAGGTATATACAACAGATGTTCTTTCCCCTTTTGTGCTATGATTTCACTGTTCCTCTAAAATTCACACTGACATTTAATTGCCATTGTGACAGTAATAACAGGTGGGACCTTTAAGAGGTAATCTGATGTGGGCTCTACTTCGTGAATGGATTAATGCCATTATTTTACGAGTGAGTTTAGGAGTGAGTTAGTTTCCTAGGAGTTCAGGCTCCTTTTTGTCTCATGTAGTCTTGTTTTTCCACCTTCTGACAGTATCTGAAGCAGCAAGAAGGCCTCACCAGATGCAGCCACTGGATGATGGATTTCTCAGACTCCAGAACTGTAAGAAATGAATTTATTTTCTTTAAAAACCACCTACTCTGTAGTATTCTGTTATAGCAGAAAAAAACTAAGACACTTTACTTCCTAAATTATAACAAAAACAGTAAAAATTATATGGATATATAGAAAGAACAATTATATCAATTTACAGTAGGTAGAGGAGACATTTATAGCAATTAGTAACGTAGGAGGGTAGAGAAATATAAAGGTAGGTAAGGTTTCAACAGTAAAGACTGTATAATTAGAACTATTAACACTGGCTCAGCCATGGTGGCACATACTGCTAAAACACTGCTGCTCAAAGGCTAAGGGCAGGGAAGAACTGAGTTCTGTTCGCAGCCCAGCCTGGGCAGTCCAGATGTAGTGGTGTACATCTGCAGCCCTAACTAGCTGGGAGGCTGGGGCAGGAGGACAGAAACATAAGACCCTGTCCAAAATCAATCATGGATACCAGCAGTTGGCGTAATGGCTATGTTGCTGGACTCGCATGTAGTCGACCGCGGTTCGAGTCCCGGACCAAATGGCTTAAACTCACGCCAGGCACATGTGCCCAAGATCCCAAGAGGAAAATGGAGAAGGGATTGCAGTGTGGCTATCCCCCCGGGGGGTGATTTCTTGCTTTCTGTCTGTCTCTCTCTGTCTTTCTAGTGAGTGCACGCGCCCTATAGCAAAAACTTCTCAAAAAAAAAAAAATCAATCATGGAGGTTAGACAATGGCACTGTGGAAACAAAACACTCAGAGACTGACCCACATGGGAATGTTCTAGGATTGTGTCTGAAGACCTCCCCAAACACACAAGACACATGTGTGCCTATGACCGGGAACTAGCTATACAGCCGGGGACGACGGATCATGGCATAAAATATAACAATAACAAATGGAATTAAATAAATATTTTTTTTAAATTGGCAAACTATGTTTAAAAGCATGACTCAATCAACTATAGCCTAGTAGTTAAGGGGAGCTAGATTACATATAGCCCATGGTTCAAATCCCAGCCCCAGCAGCTGAAAAAACACCCAGACATGTTGCTCCAAATCCAATAAGATGGAGAAGTGGAGAAAGGAATGTGGCGTGACCAGGCTCCACTGGCAAGTGCTATCTCTGTCTCTGTCTCTCTCTCGTGAGTGTGCATGCTCTCTAGTAATTAAGGGAAGGAATAAAAACAGTAATAACACCAAATGCTTGCAAGAATGTGAAGAAACTAGATCTCTCATACATTGCTGGTGGCACAACCACTCAGGAAGGTTACGGCAGTTTCTTACAAAACTAAATTTTAAATTACGATATGGTCCAGAGTAACACATCTGGGCATTTATTCCGGAAAAATGAAAATGGATGTTCACACAAAAATCTGTACACAAGTGAATAGCAGCAGCTGTATTTGTAACAGCCCTCAAGTGGAAACAATCCAGATGTCTTCCAACAGGTGAACGGCTAAACAAACTATTTCATCTGCACAAGGAAGTGTTACTCAATAGTAAAGACCACACGACCGGTACGCTCAACAACCTAGATGAAAGACGTGAATTATTCTGAGCGAAAAAAAAGTCCTACAAAGTTGTTTTATATGTATATATATATATATACACACACATATATATGAGAGAGAACACAAGTATGCACATGCATTGTATTTTTAAAATCTTGAAATGATAAAATCATAGAAACAGGGCTGGCTCCACGGCTCAACAGGAACACACAGCTCAAGAGAGGTCAGATCCCACACGGTGCCCTTGCTTCAAATCCCCAACCTGGTCACCCTGAAACGTGCCAGGTACCCACACGAGTACCCCAGATCTAGAGGACTGAAGGAATGGAGGAAGGGGACTGCAGCATGACCAGACCCTGTGTTGGGTGTTATTCTCTCTCTCTCTCTCTCTCTCTCTCTCTCATGCTTACATACACATTCTAATATGACTAAAGGGGAAAAAAAATTTAGAAACACAGAAGAAAGTCCTAATTGCAACTGGCTGGGGGGGAGGGGGCAAAAGGAAGTGGGGTGGTTACGACTGGGCAATATGAGAATTCCTTGATGACAGAAATAATCTCTTAAGTGTAACAATGTCAAGGTACTGATTGCATTATGTATTAAATGTGGTTCTATAAGATGTTACCACTGGGGACCAGTAGATGATGTAATGGTTGCATCACTGGACTCCCACATGGCCGACGGCAGTTCGAGCCCTGGACCTGGTGGCTTAATGTTGGGCATGTGTGCGTGCATGCCCAAAATCCCAAGAGGAGAATGGAGAAGGGATTGCAACATGGCCATCCTCCGCCCCAGAGGAGTGATTTCTTGCTTTCTGTCTCTCTGTCTCTCTCTGTTGAGTGTATGTGCCCTATAGCAAAAATCTATTTTAAAAAATAAAAAAGAAAAGAAAAACACACCAGGCTTGTGTGCATGTGCACCCAAAATCGCAACAGAATGAGAAAAAGAGAACAGATTGTGGCATGGTTGCACCTCATTGTGGGGGGCTCTCTCTCTCTCTCTCTCTCTCTGGTAAGCAAACATATCCTCTGGAAATTTTAAGGACAAGCAGCACTTGAGTAGTACATGACCAACCTGCAGGTAAGTGATTCTAAAGACGTCGCCTTCCTTTCCTTATTCTCTGTCAGCAAGAATACATCTCAGAATCTCCCCCTCCCAAGCCATCTCTGAGTCTCACCTCAGTACTAACCCTTCCTGATGATAGCTGGGTAGAAATGGGGCAGGGGTGTGATACACACATGCACAGCACACACACACACATGCACACCCACCTTGCTGCCATTCCTCTGAATAGGACTACCCCAAGGAAGACAATAAGAGCATAACAATGGTTGGGACCAGCAGGTGGTATGGTGGTTAAGGCGCTGGATACTTCCACATGGCCGACCAGGGTTCGAGTCCTGAATCTGGTGGCTTGCTTTCTCACTTCCTCTCTCTCTCACTCTCATCCTCTCTCTCTGGTCAAATTAAAAATAAATGAATGAATAAATAAAATAAAATAAATAATTATATTTTAAAAAGAGCATAACAATGGCAAAAGACAGACTCAGCCCACAGGGGAAGATCTTCAGTTCCCATCCAGGGGCCTTCCTGAGTACACAAGGCACACGCATGATCACAGCTGGGTGAAGCTGGGTAGATCTCGGCATAAAGACTGTTGTGTGTGTGTGTGTGTGTGTGTGTGTGTGTTGGAGTGGGGGGGGAGGGGTTCCTCTCTCTCTTCCCTCCCTAATGGAAGAAAAAAACACTTCAAAAAAACAATGGCAGGGGCTGGCAGGTTGCGTGGTGGTGAAAGGCACTGGAATCCCACATGGCCAACTACAGTTCAAGTCTCGGACCTGGCAGCTTGCTTTTTCCCTTTCTATTTCTCTATCTGGTCAAATTAAAAAATTATAACAAATAAATAATTAAATTACATTAAAATTTTTTAAATTCTTCTTAAAAAATGGCAAAAGTGCTAAGACCTCCAGTGCCTAGGCCTCCCCTCACCAGTCATGGGTGCAGCCACACTGCATTCCTACCCTCCCTCCTCAGGTCTTACCTCCCGGACTTCACACCCAGCCTGGAGGTGACTTTCCCAAGTGCCTCCTTCACTTTAACACCCCTCTCTCCTTCCAGTCTCACTGAAGCCTTGCCCTGGAGTCACTCCAAGGAATCAGGAAACAAACAGAACACATTTAATTCATCATTTCTGAATGCTTTAACCTGTGCCTTTACAAAAGTGTTCCTGTAACTATAGTTCATTTCCTAATGACTAGGTTACTTTTAGAAATTAGAGGTTTCATTTATACTGAAACCTAATATTAAACTGTTACTCACACACCCAAAACCACTTCCAGCTGCTAGTGTATAACAACTTGCCTTTCCCACTTCAAGCTGAGAGTCTGTAAGTGAAGCCTGTGGGCCATCCAAAGTGACATTCTGGCGGCAGCTCATAGGACTGAGTTCATGCACTGCACAAAAGGAGCTGGATCCCACTCTGCCAACCAGGGATCAAGTCCCTGCCCCAGCGGCTTGGCAAACACTGAGCAAGCACATATGTGTCAGGATGGAGAACTAGCGGGAAATAAACTGCAAGACCAGGCCCCACTGGAATGTTCTCTCTCCCTCTCTCTCCCTCTCTCTCCCTCTCTCCCTCCCTCTCTCCCTCCCTCTCTCTCTCTCTCTTTCTTCCCTCTGGCATTAACAACAACAAAAAATATGGTATCCCAGGAACATGAAGGTAAGCTGCTGGAATGACGACTGCCTATTGACTGGCAGGATCGAGTGAGCTGGTCAGGTTACCCACCTTCCCTTACTCCTGCCGGATGTTCTGCGTCCAAAGCTGGGAGAGGTACAGAGAGAACACATGTTCCTTGCACCAGAGTTCATCCACTTCACTCAAGCCCACAGTTTCACACTCAGTTCTAAAAAATTTAGTTGGTTTCCAAGTTCATAACTAACCAGAAAAAAAAAATCTCTGTAGAGAAAATCATTTTATTAATTCAACCACCATTTGTTGAATGACAAAGAAATGCCAGGCACCTGGAGATAAAGCAGTGACCAATATACAGTAGCCCCATCCTCCCTGGCTCATAGAAGGAGAAAGCTCAGGCAGCAAAAGAGTACAAAGTACTGTAAATAATGTGCGATAGTTGTTAAAAAGGACATAAACAGCTGAGGAGCTGGTGCTTCCTTAGGATTACGAACAGCAACTATGGGGCCAGCCCATGTTTTGGTATTTAAGGCAGCTAGATTCTACATGGCCAACCAAGCAGCTTGAGTCCCGGACCTCGCTGGGCACGAGTGTACATACCCAAAACTCAGACAGGAGGGAGAGAGAGAGCACTGCGGCATGACCGTGCACTATGTGGGGTGCTTTCTAGCTTTCCCTGTCTCTTACTGGTGAGCACATGTGCCCTCTGACAAATTAACGAAAAAAAAAAAAAAAACTATGTTCCAGTACTGTACAAATATAGAACAAGAAATTCACACCATTTATTGAGCCCAAATATACTCTAAAACTTCATTTTAAAAATGAAACCTTGCCAGGGCCAGCAGGTGGCATGGAGATTAAGGGGCTAGATTCCCACATGGCCAAACACGGTTCAAGACACAGATGTGGCAGCTTAAAAAAAAAAAAATCACACTGGGCACATATGTGTGCATGTCCCAAATCCAGAAGAATGGAGGACCAGGGATTGCGGTATGACCATCCCCCGGTGGGTGATTTCTCACTTTACGTCTCTCTGTCTCACCCCAGAAAGTTCACACACTCTATAACAAAAACTTTAAAAAAAAGAAAGAAAGAAAGAAAGAAACCTTGCCCAGCCTAGATGGCACAGTCAGCAGCAACCTGAACTGCAGTGCTGGAAGCCACATGGCTGACCATGGTGGATCCATGGATCCACCTGAATACATGCTGAGAGACTGCACGCATACCCAAGATGCTGAGGAGCTGAAAAGCTGGAGGAAGGGGATCCCTGCATGACAAAATCCGGTCAAGCATGCTTCTCTCCCTCTCTCTGGTTTGCCCACGCACACTCT
>NW_006207133.1:3087822-3139625 GCF_000334495.1 Tupaia belangeri chinensis
AATAAAATAAACCTAAAAAGAATTGCAAGTCCAGCAATAAACCCATTTATGATTCTTTAAAATCCTAGATGCCAGCTTGCTGAATGCCATCCCTGCTTCCAAAAGTAAAAGTGCTAAGTGGTGGGGTGGGGAAGCTTTAAGGAAGCATTTCTACAGAGGTCCAAGACAAACGACGTAAGGAGGCAGTGTGTGCCAGAGATGTTTCTTTAGGCATTTGGAAATCTAGCCAACGATAGGCTCTGAAACCAGGAAAAACACCCTTCTTCCTCCTTCTCGTCAAGATCACTAGCACCCTACTTCCTGGAGCCCCCAGTTCTTACTGGTCCCATACTTCGGCTGCTTTAAGTGACTTTTAAAGACTCACCAGAGGACAAAATCACTATGTAGAAATTTTTTTTTAACAAAAATGTATTTCAAACCAGTAACCAACAATAAAAACTACTTAAAAGGGAAACTGCCAAGTTAATGGCAAAAATTAGCCCCGCTTTGTACAATATTAATCATGTGACTCTGCCATCAAACTTAGTCATACCAAATGATATCTGGTAAATGTTAAAGAAAATTACAGAAGTACTTAACCTTTTCCAAGTGTCTTTGCCAATAACCTAATGTGAAAACCTACTAACTAGGAGATACCCATAGCTGTAAATCTGAGCCACACAGGCAATAATCGGAGCTTCCATCAATGAAGTTGTAAGCACCAAGTGCAGCAAAGGAGAGCCTGGTCTTGTCTCAGCCTTGAATGAAAAGGCAACTCTAAACTGTCATTTTAGAAACCTGCACGTCTTATACTTCAAGTGTAATTTCTCCAAATTTAATCCCAAGATACACTAACTTTCTTGGTTTTCCATTCTCACACAAAATTAATTATTCATAGACTGAACACTACGTGTGTTCCCTGTTACCGTGTCTCCACCTCCTTCCTAACATTTCAAAAGTCTAACCCACATTAAAGTCAGGAAGCCAAGTCTAAAGGCTTCCCACCAGAATAAATGAGAGTCCAGCAATAAACACATTTTTTAAAAACTCAGGTATTTCTTTGTAAACACCCTACAGATATAAACAAGGGAAGGGAGGATGGAGGTAGTGCAGCCCTCCTGCCACAAATGAGAAACTGGAGAATGATCTCCTTTTTAATGATTTCCAGAGAATTTCCCATCTCTTCTCTCCCATCTCCCAACTCCTTTATAACCACTGCCATAAAAAATTCTTCCTTTAGTGGCTTCAACATCACTGGCAAACTCCTCCATCTTCCTGAATTGCTGCTCTCTTCTGCTCCCATGGAGATCAGCTTCTGAAACAACTCTGCAAAAGATCTCCCCCTCTCCAGTCACACCATCCTGCTCAAAACCCTCTGTGAACACACACACACAGCCTTAAAGCTGTAAACTTCCAACTCTAGACGACCCTCTCCTGAACTTCTGCATTAACTGCTATTTTCACTAGAAGTTCTACGACTACAGGGTCATCTGAACACGCCAAAAGTATAGAGGACGAGGCCTATGGCTCCGCCTTTCCGGGAACCAGTCCACTTTCCCACCATCGCGCAGCTCACTAGGGCCCACCCCTGCAGGGTCTGTTCTAGACCCCCATTGGCCCCGTTCCCTCGCCAGCATAGACAGGTTACTGGGTCAGAGAAGTAACCTCCAGCCTCTTCAAGCTGGCCACCAGACTTAAGACAACTTAGAGGCCTCGGCCTTTCTGCCGCTGCCCTCTCCCACTTTCCCTGGGGGCCGGTTCACACATCGGCCCAGGACTGAACAGTCCCTCACTAGCGCAGAGCCCTACTTCCGCGGTCCGCACCTGTTCCCGTCGTCCCCTTCGGCTCCCGCCGCGCATGCGCTAACCGGCCCACGTGGGTGCCGGCGGAGCGGGCGCTGCTGCGGAGGCTGGGCACGCCCCCAACGAAGAGCTGGCTTCTGATTGGCTGCCGCCCGCCCGCCCCGAAAATGGACCGCCTGCGGCAGCGGCTCTAAAGGAGGTTGCCCGTCCGGTCTTAAGGCAGTAGCTTGAGCTCCCAGCCTCCTCCGCAGTCATCCAGGAATCCTTGCAACTCCGCCAGCATGTCTCAGGTACTAGCGTCCCAGCAGGTGTGAGGGTGCAGCTGGCGGGAGGCCGGTGTGGGGTCGTCGACGGGCAGAACCTCGGTGTCCTTCCTTGAATGTCTAGCAGTTCCTCCTGGCCGGGTGCCCACGCCCTGATTCTGTAGACACAGCATGTGAGCAGAACTTTCCATGTGGGGATTTCTAAAACTGCGACTACCCACTCCACAACTGCTGGAGAGTTGCCTATAGGGTCAACTTCGTTGTGAAGCAGGGGTAGGAATGGGAGGAGAGGGTTTGCTCAGATTGAAGGAGCAAGGAAACTGAGCCCCCCACCCCCCTTCAGAAGGACGGGGCTGGATTAGGAGCGCCACAGCCAAGTCGGGCAACAGAGAGGCTGTGCCTGGGAGCTTGGAGGTCAGAGAAGTAGGGGCTGACTGCATGATGTGCTAGTGGAGGCGGGGTGGGACAGGTCATGACCCAGGCAGAGGTCACATAGAGGCGAGGCCTTCCTTTTCCTTCCCTCCCTGCCTCCCTTCCCCTCCTTTCCCCTCCAGTGGAAGACCTTGGCAGGGGCCAAGCTATGGAAACTGCCCATGGCTTCTCCTGACTGCTCCTTTCCATTTGGACACTGGGACAGAGGTCTGGGCAGTCGGCCTACCGGGGAGGGGGCCTTGTGGGCTCCAGCTGCTGACACTGCTTCCTTCTTGCCCTGTGCCTTTCTCAGCTGTTTGGAGCTGTGCCACTCTGTCCACAGGTCAGGACTTAGCTGGGACCCCGCTGTTCCTGGGTCTGGCCCAGTAGTTGTCAGGCAGTAGGCCACCCAGCTTACTCTTCCAATGGCGGTCCACTGCATGCAAGGTCTTGGCCTGCATCCTATGGCTTTAGTTCAGGGCCTGCTACCTGCTGTAGGAAGAGCACCTGATACCTGGTTGTCCATTGCATGATTGAGCTGCTGTGTTTCCTGCTTGTGCTACTGAATTTTTCTAGGTGCCCTTGGGGAGAAGGAGACGTGCTACCTCTCTGTCTCCATCACCGAGCTCTGCTAAGACTGAGCAGGACCTCCACCCTCTTCCACCTGAAAAAGGTCCTCATTCCTCTCCTCTCCTCTCCCTCCCACTTAGGCTGAGTTTGAGAAAGCCGCTGAGGAGGTTAAGCACCTCAAGACCAAACCAGGGGACAGTGAGATGCTGTTTATCTACAGCCACTACAAGCAAGCAACTGTGGGTGACATTAACACAGGTATGCTGCACCGAGATTGGGAGGGCCCCTGCTCATCAAAGCATGTTCAGCAGCCTTGATTGGGAGTGTGTTGGAACACCACTCTCAAACCACCTAGGAGGCCCTCCTCTTCAGGGGAAGCTTGGTAGCTGTTCTGGAGCTTAAACAAGGGAAGTTCCTCCAGAGACCATGTTCCTGGATTCTCAGTGGCTCAGGTAGCTGCATTCAAGTCCTGGTTTTCAGAAGGGCCTTACTGATCATCACCAGCACCTCTCTTCTGCTGGAGATTAAGCAACTTGGATGAGACTTGCTTGCTCTAGGCTCTCAGCTGGGTATTGGCTTTGTTGAGCTAAACTGCTTCAGCCCTAAGTGGGCAAGATCAAAGTCAGAGCACTTGGAAGCCTGGCCAAGCCTAATGCCAGGAGCAGAGAAGCACCTGGCTTCTTGGGGCAATCGGAAGCGTTTTTGCTGACAACAGCCCGTACCTTCCTGGTGACCATTTGTCCCCTACCCAGATAGCTTGGTATAGATTTTCAGACTGTGCTCTGGACTGTGGAATGCTTTTCCAGTGCATTCCCAGCCAGGACTCAAGAGTTGATGGCCACGGCAGCATAGGAAATCCCCCTTCTCCCGTCCAGGAAGAGAGCAAGCATGGCCCCTAATTCCACTATAGTTGGAGTGGGGGTGGAACAGGTGGGCTGGCGGCCACCCACAAGGAGCAGGAGGTGTGCCCGGAGTTAAAGATCAGCAGTGCCAAGTCAGACCTTAAAGTTCATAAGAGGAGGTTGAAGAAGGAAGCTCAAGTGGTGAAGATGAGCTTTCCAGTAGATATATAAACTGTATGCTCCCTGTGGGGGAAACAAACCAAGTGGGAGCAGACAAAAGGGCTAAGATGCTTTTCTGCCTCACGGTATTTTGTCAGACTGACCTGTGCCCCTGCAGGAGCTACCTCCTTTCACACACGTGTAGATAGAGGTCATGGGACCCTACCACCTCCTGATCAGGGGGCTTTTTTACTTAAGGCTGTGCAATTCAGTATAGTAGCCACAGCCATATGTGGCTATTTAAATTTTAATTAAGACTAGTTAAAATCGAAAGTTCAGTCTTAAGCTACACAGTCACATTTCAGGGGCTCAGTTGCCACGTGTGGCAGGTGGTTTCTGAATTGGGTGTTAAAAATGTACATTTCCGTCGGTGCAGAAAGGACTGCTAGGCACGCTGCGGAGGGGAGTCAGGTGGTGGCTCTGGAGGCATGGTGTTTTTCCAGTTTCCCTGGGAATGCATCCCAGAAAGCGCCCAGGCTGCAGACACTGCGATAGCTCCCCTTGGCTTTGCGCTCAGCCTGGCAGTGAAGCAGGACAGCAGGGAGGTAGTGAGTGTTTTCCCCGCCACATGGTGTCACAGTATTGCCTAAGGAGAACCTTGCCCTGGGTGAGAACTCCCACAAATCAACGAGAAGTAGAAACAACTTGGTAGAAAAATGGAGCAAGGATATGAACAGACAGTTTAGCCAAGGATACCCAGAAGACTAATAGCAGTCATGCACTGGGGGAGAAACGGAGGAAGGAGAGCAGGGATGGAAAAGAGATGTTACAGTGTTGTTCTTTGTAACTTTGCAGTTTCCAGCCGTGTGGGAGGCTATTCTAAAACATTTTTGGTTTTTTACAACTGAACTACAATTTTTAAACGTTTATTCAGTTATTTCTTCTACAAGCAATAGAGACAGAAAAACAGGTAATTATTCTCATCAGATTCCCTCATTTGTAAAGCCTAGTGATGACAGACTCTTTGTTTTAGAGCATAAGGGCTAAGGAGGGCAACAATGGTTCCCCAAACTACAGTCTACCCCCAGCTTCAGCCAGTCCAAATCACAGACTTGCACACGTCCAGCGTGTCCAGGGAGATTTCTGGTGTGAGTCTAGAACCTCTCCCTGTGGGTCAGCCTTGCAGAGCATTGTGCTTCCACTGTACCACCCTCTGTCCCCTAAAGTACAATTTTTAAAAGAAGTGTTGGAGTTATTTAACTTGTAAGACAACAGTTTTCTACCTATTTTTTCTGGATTCTAAGTTTGGATTGTCTACATCTGGGTTTCTTAAGGCAAATTCTACTGTCCAAACCTATTTAACTCCATGCTGGAGCCTAGAAGGAATAGATATAATAAAAGGTGTTTTCTCAGGGGACCAGCAGGTGGTGGAATGGTTACATTGCTGGACTCCTATGTAGCTGACCACAGTTCAAGTCCCGGACCCAGCAGCTTAAACTCATGACAGGCACGTGTGCATACGTGCCCAAAATCCCCAGAGGAGAAGGGATTGCAGCGTGGCCATCCCCCCTGGGGGTGATCTCTCGCTTTCTATCTGTCTGTCTCTCCAGCAAGCTCACATACCCTATAGCCAAAATCTCTCTCTGAAAAAAAAAAAAAAATGATTTAGGATATTGGTCAAATTCTCTGTTAAAACTTGAAGCAGATCTGGGGCCAGCAGGCGGCGTGGTGATTAAGGGTACTGGACACCCACATGGCTGACTGCAGTTTGAATCCTGGACATGGCAGTTTTCTTTCTCTCTCTCCCTCTCTGGTCACATTAAAATAAATAAATAAATAGTTAAATAAAAGAATTATTTAAAAAAAAAAAAAAACTTGAAGCAGATCTAATGTCCTTCCTTTCCTCGTTTAAGAGCGACCAGGGATGTTGGACCTCAAGGGCAAGGCCAAGTGGGATGCCTGGAATGAGCTGAAAGGTAATTACTCTCACCGGTTTCCCTCATTTGAGGATCCCAGTCATGACAGACTCTTCATTTTTGGAGTATTAAGGGGTGAGGGGAGAAAACGAAGTGAGTGATGCACATGCTGGAAACCAGCCTGACCTGTACCAGAATGGGGACACAACTGGGCCACCTACTTTTTCTCCTAATACTGGGTACGCCTTTTCTAAAACCCCCGTCTCTGAGCAGGATATCATCTGGAGAGCAGGGGCTAAGGGGACAGGCCCAGGGGAGTGATGTAGTTGGTATGGGCTTTTAAATGTGTTCACATTAAGGGTGGGTTCTTGCCCACACCTCCCTCTTCCCGACAAGGTCAGCCAGTGACCTCCTGGCCCAAGTAGGCCTCCCCAGTTCCCTTCGAGCCAGAAGCACACAGAAAAGAGGGGATGAGCTAATGCATGGCAAGCCGCTGGCACACGTAGGCTCAGTGAATGGAGCTATTATGTGCTGAGCAACTGCAGCCAAGAAGTAGCCGAGCTCCTACTGAATCATGTGCCACCTGCGGCAGCAGGACCCAAAAGTTGGCACCAAAGTGCCTGGCAGCTTTTGTTCTCACTGGCTGGTTTCTGAATAAGTACTCTGTCTTCCTGCACATGAAAACCCTTGAATTCAGAGAGGGACACAATACAGTAAATGCACTCCTAGGATTTGCAAGTAACTGGAAAGAGAATGCCCGTCTCCTGTCCATTTGCAGGAGGCCTCTCCCCTCCATTCTCAGGCCTCGTGCTCTCCACCTCCCCATAAGCTTCAAATCCCAGAGGTCCCTCTCCTTCACCATAGAATCCAGGAAATTGGGTGTTACTGTCCCCAAGGGATATATTCAGTTTTCTTTATACTGCAGCAGGAAGAGGAAAACTTGCCTCATTCCCCTTCAAGTCCCAGCTGCCCTCAAAACTTTTCTTGTAGTTCTTCTCTGGGGAGACAGAGATGCCTGGCTTTATTCACTGCCAGCTTAACAGCTCTGGGAGATAGGAGCCTGACACAGAAACATTTGATAGGACAAAGCCAGCCATGAGTCAACAGGACAAGTGACTTCACTGTGGTGACAGTTTCCTGCGTGGGAGGCCAAGCCCAGCATGGGAGAGGCTTACACTGACCGCTCCCCCACTGGGTGAGGAATGCGTGTAGCCAGCAGTCAGGCCCCAGACTGCCCCCTCCGCACATTGTGAGCTGGAGGTTTATAGAGCATCTGCTATGGGCCAGGCTCCTGAGGTTTTTGTTAGCTTAGGTTTATTTATTGATTTCTTCCATGAGAGAGAGACAGCACCCTCACTAGGGTCCCCACACCACAGTCCATCCCCAGCTTCAGCCAGCCCTGGGTCACAAGCACATGCACACTTGGCATGCTCAGGGAGTTCCCAGGACATGAAGCCAGAACCTTTTACACGTGGGTCCAGTTACATAGCCTGCAACACTGCCTGGCCGCACTCAGGTCCTTTAATCCTCAGCAGTTCTCTTAAGGTGTAGGTTTAGGACCCCACCTTACAGGTGAGAAACGGCCTCGGAGAGTTAAACCAGGGCTGTTGGGGCCCTACTGCCTCCCTGATAAATCGTCCTATTGATTCCTTGCAGGGACTTCCAAGGAAGATGCCATGAAAGCTTATATCGACAAAGTAGAAGAGCTCAAGAAAAAATATGGAATATGAGAGACTGGATTTGGCTGCCAGCCACACATTGAACCTAAACTGATGTATAATGCCTTGTTTTTCTAATACTGTGGATGATGTACAATAGTGAAAATAACCAGCTAACCCCTTTCTTCAGGGCTGTTCGGGTTCTGGGTCTCGCAGATGAGGGACTGAGACAATTACTGGCTTTCCCTGAGTAGTTTTTATCAGAGACCAATTAAAATTACATTTGTTACTTAAAGTCTTAGTTGCCTGGGTTCTTGAAACAATTTACTCTGATCTGCCCATATCCTTACTTCCTCCTTCTAGAGACTTTTTTCCGGAAGTGCATGGGCCCGCCCTCTCTGTGCCCTGCTGGAGTGTGAGGCAGGCAGCCACTCCCTGGCACACGAGGAAACTTGCCCTTTGTAGAGAGGAGGAGTCAAGAAGTGACTTTTTTCTCCTCCTTTCTCCCAATGCCAGCCACACTGAGAAAGACCAAGTGACCTGGCTGGGACTTCAGTCTGCAGGGACTTAGGACCCTTTCTCAGGAGCGCTACTGACTCAGGCTCTGACCAAGCAGGTTGACAAGTGTTTGAGGTTCGTCTGAGGTACAACCAGTCTACAGTTCTAGAACAGATAAGGTAGATGCCCCAGTCACGACTGGAGGGTGCATCTGACATAATGCATCCCAAGTCCTAATGGAAGTCAGGTAGGTAACCATCAGTGGCTGAGGGAGGCCTCAGTGGCCAGAAAGGAGAGCAGGATTCAGGGAGGTTTGAAAGAAGAAAGGCTGGAGCTTGACTTTGGAGGACAGAGGTTGCTGAAAAATAGGAAAGGAAAAGAGGCAGCTGTCAAGACCCTCCTCACTGGATGGTGCCCCTGGTCGCCTCTGCAGTCCTGCAAGAGAGGCTGTCATTTTCTCATTCTCAGGGAGGGTGCCAAGGAAAGGAAGGCTGGAGGAGTGCTCTGAGGCCAGGTAGCACTTAGTCGTCCCTTCAAAGCTGCTGTCCTGGGTGTAGGTGGAGTTCAGCCTCAGCCCCAGCAGAATGTTGAGGCCTCAGAAGGACTTACGCAAGATTGCTCAGCTGGGAAATAATCTGAGAAGCAACTTTCAGATGCAGGAGGTCCTGATTCCAGCCTGTACCTCCAGAGAAACAGGAACAGCAGGGCAGACAGCAGTCTGGCATGGCTGGGGTGTGGTCACCACCAGAGATGGAACTGCAGAGTGGAGAGGCTTCAAAATGGAATCTAGGCTAGCTGATGGTGTGGTTAAGGCAGACTGGATGCACATGGCCAACTGTGGTTCTAGTCCTGGATCCAGCAGCTTGGAACACACACGGTACATACATGTGAGCATGTGCCCAAAATCCCAAAAGGAAAAATGAAGGGATTGTGGCATGAGAATCTCCCTCTTTTTCTTTCTAGCAACCCCACACATCCTCTAGCAAAATTTAAAAAAATAATAAGTGTGGGATCTGATCCTAGCCAACCGGAGCACTCACTGGAAGTGGGAAAGGCCATTAGGGTGGTCTGTGGACCATCCTGAGATCAGAGGCTGGTGAGGGCAGCCCTACCCCAGTTCCCGCCCTGCAACTCTGGTGAGGGGAGGAGCCACCAGCAAAACAAGGGGTCAGAGTCAGAAACCCGGACATGTAGCCCAGGTAAGGCAACTTCCCAAGCTGTGTCATTTTTGTGGGAGTGAGGGTCCTGGGGTGATGTGATGGAGGTCATGTGAGGCAGGAGCCCACAGACCTGCCCTCTTAGCTGCCCCACTCCACCAAGGCTGCCATGACGCCTGAGGACGGCCTAGGGAGCCATAGCCACACACCTGTACCAAGTTTAACCATCTCCTTTACTCAGCTATTGGCTACTTTAGTAAATATTGGGGGGAAAAAAACCCTTGAGTGGAGTCCAAGATGGTCCTGTCTAACCAGATCTGGCCCCAGGCTCAGTCCTAACATAACACCCTCCAAAGGGAGGAGGCAAGCACTCAGTGAGATTGTGAAAGGAGCTGCTGGCATGAGGTGGGGTGTGTGTCACTTTCTCAAGAGTGCTTCCCCAGCAGTTTTTTGTTTGTTTTGAGAGGTTTTGGCCATAAGGCACGTGCGCTCACCAGAAAGACAGAGACAGAAAGCAAGAGATCACCCCTCAGGGGGGATGTCCACGCCACAATCCCTTCTCTATTCTTGGGATCTTGGGCACACACACACGTGCCCAGCGTGAGTTTAAGCCACCGGGTCTGGGACTCAAACTGTGGTTGACTATATGGGAGTTCAATAACATAGCCATTAAGCTAACTGCTGGTCCCTCCCCAGCAGTTTTTAAGCCATCTCTTCCCTGTCAAACTCACTCGCAGTATCTGTGTAAGTGAAGGACTTGGTCCATGAGCGCATTATCATGCCTTTGGGAACCCTGGGAAGGGTGTGGATGAGAAGCGTCTGCCTGGCGTCCTGAGCTGTTTCTAGCTCATGAACGGCAACTGGGCTGGCAGACTGGAGCGCAGGTGCCATGTCTCTGCCTCACTGCTGACCAGAACCAGAGCATGGGCCTGGGCTAAGGAAGCCCTGATACAGAGGGGCTCACCTGGCCCTCTGTAGACCTGCAGAGGAGCCCTCCTGGCCCTCTGCAGACACACTGCTAAAGTTGCAATGTGACCAACCACTTGATAATGTCTTCTCCCTCGGGTTGGGAAGCACCGCTATGTACAAGTGAAGGAGCTTGGGTCCAAAGCCCATGAAGGTCACCATGGCTGTCGCCTCCATTTAGTGGCCATCATTTTCTGAGGACTTGTTTGGGCCAGGCTCCTGTTCAGCCCTTTGCTTCTGTTCTTGCATTTAATCATATGGCCCTTAGAGGTGGGAATTCCACCTCCTTACCATGTAATGGGGATTACTGTGCCCGCTGTTCAAATGTAGCAGTTGAGGCTCAGAGGTGATGCTCAACGGTGGATCCACACGTAGGGTTCTTGGTCAGTGAGACCCTTCTTGTCCCCTCCTATCACATCCCTTCAAGACCACTGGCTGCCACTCAGCTCTGCATGTCCACTGCCTGTCAGATGAAAAGGGTGACACCCATCTCACTAGGCTAGCACCAGGTGCCGACAAGAAATCCCTCCCTGAGCTGCAGTTCACTCCTGAGGAGCACCTAGAGAAGCAGAGCCCGGCTCCAAAGTTGGCGTGGGGCCCAGGCAAGCTGTACTTTTTTAAGCACCCCAGGTGATTCTGGGGCTCAGCCAGGTTTGGGAAGGGCGCTACCCTCTCAAGAGAGTAGTTGTACCTGTTTCTCAGAAGTCAGCTTTGGCATCGTGTTCCGAGAGCAAGGCGGCAGCAGCATGGGGCCTATGCGAGGACCGCTCAGCTCAGACATCCCCTAAGCTCCTGTAGGTCCCACGACAGCCATGCACAGCGCGGGGGTGTTCTCAGGGCGTCATTTGGGAACAAGTCGGATTAGCAAGCGGGTGTCACCAGTCTTTACCTTTTCTTAGAGTACCACCTCTTTGGTACTTACCTCAGATCTGGTTTTGGTAACAGACAGACTTATGACTCCAACTTCAGCCTCTCGGGTGGTAGACCACCTCTGAGAACCGCAGTTCCTTCATCTGGAAAATGGGTACAATTCACCCCTCACTGGCTAACGGGTCAAGTGCTTAACACAGTAATTGCTAGACCTCAGACTGGAGGTCTTCCTCCCGACCATCCCTCCCTGCTGGCCTGGGGCAACCCAGTGCTGCTCCCCACCTTGGCAGTGTTGCAGAGACTTGGGCATCAACCATGCAAGTAAGTGTGGATTGTCCAAGCCTGTCCTCCCACACCAGTCACTCCAAGACCAGAAGCCTGGGAACGAGGGCTATTGATCCAGAACCAGACACCTGGAGAGCACAGAGACCATAGATTGTAAATCAGGGAACTTTGGCTCCGTTCCCACCCAAGTTAAATACACATGGGGCAAGTTACATGAACTCTGTTAGCCTCAGTTTTTTCATCAATGAAGTGGGACTGAGAAGAAGGCTGTAAGTACTGAAAAAGCCAAAAGAGGATGAAGAGAATGCCCCTAAAGTGCTGGCTTAACCAGAGTCAGTTACGAGGGGGTGGTTTCAGCAGCCAGATAATTAAAGGTGCTTTAAATTATAGGATCTGGAGTTGAGGATAAGCTAAGAGAAATAACCAGTGGCGTGGGCTTTTGCAGAGTCGTGCCTTTGAGGTCGGGTTGGGGAAAACCCACGCCTGTGCCCTTAGCAGCTCCCATAGGATAGAAGCTCAGAGTGTTTCTTCCCTTATTTCTTTATTTCTGTGATCACACCTATCCCCTCTATGGAAAGAAGTTGGAGTAGTTAAGAATAAACCAAAACATAAGGGACCCCAGGGTGTAAAGAAAACTAAAACACATCTTTGCTCTGTTAGAGCTATAAAGCACAAGTTGGACCAGCAGTTGGCGTAATGGCTATGTTGCTGGACTCCCATGTGCTTGACCGCGGTTCGAGTCCCAGACCTGGTGGCTTAAACTCATGCCGGGCGCATGTGCGTGTGTGCCCAAGATCCCAAGAGAAGAAGAAAGGATTGCAGCGTGGCCAGACTTCTAGGGGGTGAATTCTTGCTTTCTGTCTATCTCTATCTGTCTTTCTGGCAAGCATATGTGCCTATAGCAAAAATCTCTCCAAAAAAAAAAAAAAAGAAGTAAAGTACAAGTCACAGCATAAGTAAAGTGCGCCCAGGAGGCCCTCTCTGTCCCTCAAGCAGAGAACCCCCATTTGGCCATGTCCCTGTGACTCGTACAACTCAACCCTCGGAAGACAGGAGTTGGTGTACAGTATTTTCTTCTTTTCCTTTCTTTCTTTCTTTCTTTCTTTCTTTCTTTCTTTCTTTCTTTCTTTCTTTTTTTTTTTCTTTTGGAGAGGTTTTTGCTACAGGGTGCATGTGCTAGCCAGAGAGACAGAGAGAGAAAGAAGCAAGAAATCACCCCTCAGGAGGGATGGCCATGCTGCAATCCCTTCTACTCCATTCTCCTCTCAGGATTTTGGGCATGCACGCACATGTGCCCAGCGTGAGTTTAAGCCATGACGTCCCGGACTCGAACCACTGTTGACTACATGGGAGTCCAGTGATACAGCCATTATGCCAACTGCTGGTCCTGGTGTACACCTTTTTCTTATGCTATATGATTTTCAGTAAGTATCCTTGCTAAGTAATGAGTGAACAAAGGTCTCAACTACAAATATTTTCCTTTTTATGGAACAGTAAAACCTTTACAGAGAAATGTACTGAGTGTCAAAGATAGCACAGTAGGCTCAGTGCTGGTGCAGCAGCCAAATGCAGTGCTCCATGAGGATGGCATACATGGGAAGGTCCCATGTTCACATCCAGAGACCTCCCTGAGCACACCAGGCATGTGTGTGCCTATGATCTGGGGCTAGTTTAAGCTGGAGGTGGATCACAGCATCAAGACGCTGTTGGGAGAGTTGTCTATGTGCCTCTCTCGCTTTTTCCTTCATGAAAGAAAGAAAGAAAGAAAGAAAGAAAGAAAGAAAGAAAGAAAGAAAGAAAGAAAGAAAGAAAGAAGGAAGGAAGGAAGGAAGGAAGGAAGGAAGGAAGGAAGGAAGGAAGGAAGGAAGGAAGAAAGAAAGAAAGAAAGAAAGAAAGAAAGAAAGAAAGAAAGAAAGAAAGAAAGAAAGAAAGAAAGAAAGAAAGAAAGAAAGAAAGAGAAAGAAAAAGAAAGGAAGGAAGGAAGGAAGGAAGAAAAGGAAATTTACCCCACCTTCAAAGAAAAGGCTAGCATAAGATTCTGCACTTAGCCAAGATAATGTTGTACAGCCTAAGGGCGTGGAGCTCCTGAATCCTCTGCTGTAATGGGTTGAACTAGTCCCGCACCCCCAACCCCACCCCGCAGAATAGATCTAAGTCCCAACCCCTGCACCTGTGCATGTGACCTTATCTAAGAATGGGATCTTTGTTGATATAATTAAGATAAAGGTCTTGAGATCATCCTGGATTAAGGGTGGACCCTAATCCAATAACTGCTGCCCATAAAGAGAGGAGAGGAGATCTGAGACACAGAGACAGAAAAGGTCACATGAAGACGAGGCCGACAGAAGCAGGAGTGATGTGTCTACACTCTGAGGAGCGCCAGGATGGCCAGCAGCCAACAGAAGCCAGGAGTGAGTCATAGAACAATCCTCTCTCAGAGCCTTCCATAGGGAAACAACCCTCAGATACCTTGATCTGGGACTTCTGGGCTCCGGAACTGTGAAGGAATAAATACTGATTGTTTTAAGCCACCCAATGTGAATGATTTCTTGAAGCACCCCGGGAAGCAGACATGCCTGCTTAGCCATGCACGGCTGCCCATAGACTGTCTCTTCTACCTAAGCCCTGAGGAGCTTATCGTTCACGTATGAGTGCACCATCTGTACTGGGACGCTGTCTTGTGACTACTTGGTTGGGTTCATCTCTGTTAGAGATCAGGAACCCTAAGGGTGCGGGAGTTAGCACAGCTTTGATGGGAAATGTGAAGGAACTAGAGTTCTGGATGCTGCAGCAGTGCAGTGGGGCAGTAGGGCTGGTGTGTGAGTAGTAGAAGAATTTTCCAGAGATAGAAACATGAGCAAGAGCAGAAGTTCTGTTTATTAGAGTACAGCGCATGGGTGAGAGCGCCTAGCAGTAACAGTGAGAATCACCCAGGTGAAACCTCAGCAAGTTTGCAGGTTTGGACCTTTTGGTGAGGAGGGTCTCCTTTTTACAGTCTCGATCACTGGGGGAGGGTAAGGATGAACTCTGCAAACTCTAGTGTGCTGGTCATTTCTCAGGAATGCAGGGCATCTACAGTGATTGCCTGCCAGAGGTGGTACCAGAGGTAGTTTGGAGTATCTCTTTTCCCTGTTGTAAAAGTAGGAGGCATGGTGGTGAGAGTGCTGGACTCCCACATGGCTGACTGTGGCTCAAATCCTGGACCTGGCAGCTTGCTTTATCACCCTCCCTCTTTCTCTCTCTCACTCTGTCCCTCTCTGGTCAAATTAAAATAAGTAAATAAAAATACATAAAGTTAAATTAAAAATAATTCTAAAAAAAAAAACTCATTTGGGAGCTAGTCTTGGGCCCTAACCCTTGAGCAGATTTATGTATATCCTTAAATAAGGGTCATCTTGGACCCTCTTTATTAACCCGTGCTTGCCTAGTTTCTTGTGAACCCTCTACAGTTCTGCCCAGGTAGCCACACTGAGATATTGCCCACCACGCCAGGGCATCAACATCAGGGAGATTTGCCAAATGAAACAGGGGGACTACAAAGTGGAAGGGTCAAGGAGGTGGGGGGGGGGAGGGTTAGGCTCGTTACCTTGTCTTTAACATCATTTTGCCCAAGGGTGACCCCAAAGGATGTGGCCAGCCTGGTTCATCAGGCAACATGTTGGGGTGTGTCTTAGTCCATGTTTTGCATTGCTAACAGAAATACCTTAGATTGGGCGATTTAAAGAGAAAATAGAGATCTATTTGCAAAACTCACAATCCTGGAGAAGAAGAAGTACAAAACAATCACAAAGTGCTAGAAACAAAACTTTTGGCAGAGCAGAACATGGTCTATACCCATGAGTTTCTCTCTGGTTCTGGTCCTATTCCTTCTGCTTGTAGGTCAGCCAAAACTCAACCATGGGGCCCCGCCCTCATGGCATTATCACACCCAGAACCCCCACCCCAGGATTCCAATAGAGAGTAAGCTTTTACTTAACACCTTCACAATACATCCAAGTTCAAATACATGACTTTGGGAGGGGAACCTCCAAACTACCCCAGGGTGGACAGACCATAGGCTTTGGAGGTAGACTGGGCTTTGAATCACAGTATGGCCACTTTTGCAGCCTTGAGCAAATTTCTTATTTTCTCTGAGTCTCAGGGTCTTTTTTCTATAAAATAGGGACAACCTCTATCTTTATTAAATCCTCAGGATTTAATACACAATAGAAACATCAACTCATGGCAGCTATTATTAGTTGAAAAGACTTGTGAATAAATAAAACAACGAGTCAATTCTTTCTTAGGGCTTCAAGATTTGAGAGGTTTGGGCTAGCCATGTAGTTTAGTAGTTATGGGAGCTGGGCCTCACAGGACTGACAACATCCAAATCCCGGCTCTAGCGGCTTCAAAAATACTTCAGGTGTGTGTGTGCCCAAAATCCTGAGGGAAGGAGGAATGAAGAAAAAAGGCTGCGGCATGATTCTGCCCCATTGAGGGTATTTTCTTTAATTCTCTCTCTCTCTCTCTCTCTCTCTCTCTCTGGTGAGCACATGTGCCCTCTAGCAATTACGAAAAAAAATTGAGAGGTCATAGTTGTGTTGTAGAGTGCCACCGAATGAACTGAACAACCACCAAAGCCAGATTAAGTTTAAAGGGAGTCTTTATTATCTGGCCAGTGACCACAGGCTGAGGCTTGGCAGGGAGGGGGGAGCAAGAGTCAGAACTGTAGCCCCGACCAAAGTCTGAGCAGTCTTTTCATAGGGGGGGTCAGTTACCAGGGGTTTCTATGCAAGCAGTTACAGAAGCTGAATCAGTAGGTTAATTATTTCTGAGAGGAGTGGGGTTTCTATGTAAGCAGTTACATTGCTAAACAAAAATGTTTCGGGCTAGTTAGCAAAGACAGTAGCAGGTACAGGATGTCATCCTGGATATGGTTTTCTGTATGGCTAGCACAAGCTATTTTCTCATGGGAAGAGCAAGCAGGTTTACAGACACAGACAGCCATGTTAAGGTAAGGGAACAAAATGGACAAACAGTGGTTCATGTGCAAGATCTAACATGCGGCCTTCCACAGATGAAGTAGCTAGACTTTCTCCCTAGCTTAGACTATATGCCTTTTGTGCTCACTTGTGCCTGCACCAGTATCACTCTTTTGAGAGGTTTTTGCGATGGGGCATGTGTGCTCACCAGACAGACAGAGAGAGACAGAGAGACAGAAAGCGAGAAATCACCCCCCCCACCCCGGAGGATGGACATGCTGCAGTCCCTTCTCCTCCATTCTCCTCTCGGGATCTTGGGCACGCACACACACGTGCCCGGCATGAGCCTTAAGCCACCGCGTCCGGGACGTGAACTGCAGTCGACTACATGGGAGTCCAGCGACATAGCCATTACGCTAACTGCTGGTCCCCCAGTGTCACTCTTTTGAACAGTAATCTCCCACCCCCACCTTGCCATCTCTATTCCCGGCATCAGGACCCTAGAGTATAGGAGAGAATATTTTTCCTGAGGATCTCAGCCTCAAAATCCAGGGAAGGCTGAATGCTTGGATTACCTGAACCATCTCTGAACCAATCCCATACCATAGAGCACCTTGATTTGTCAGGCCCAAATGAAAAGCCCACCCACCTTCTAGGATCTCTAGTTGTAGAAACATTATAAAGTAGAGCTGTTTGGGGACCAGCAGTTGGTGTAATGGCTATGTTGACGGGCTCCCATGTGGTCAACCGCAGTTTGAGTCCCGGACCCGGTGGCTTAAACTCACACCAGGCGCGCGTGCGTGCGTGCCCAAGATCCCGAGAGGAGAATGGAGGAGAAGGGGATTGCGGTGTGGCCATCCCCCCTGGGGGGTGATTTCTCGCTTTCTGTCTCTCTGTCTCTCTCTTTCTGGCAAATGCATGTGCCCTATAACAAAAAACTCTCTAAATAAATAAATAGATAGATAAATAATAAAGTAGAGCTGTTTCTGCCATCTTTCCTAGTGGCACGGAAGAAGCTGTTTGTCAAAGCAAAATGGGATACCAATCCTCGAGTAGAAGCAGAGGCAACTGGTGGATGGAAAGAAACACCAGGTTTACAGTATCATCTGGGTTCTGGATCCAGCTGCACTAGGAGCCAGATCT
Organism: Tupaia belangeri chinensis; assembly: GCF_000334495.1. Classification (NCBI taxonomy): domain Eukaryota; kingdom Metazoa; phylum Chordata; class Mammalia; order Scandentia; family Tupaiidae; genus Tupaia; species Tupaia belangeri. The sequence continues at coordinate 3,105,304 of NW_006207133.1, forward strand.
ATCCCGGACCTTTTCATAACTGTTCGCCATACGTTCCCTTTCCACACTGATATGAAATTCACTTCTCATCACTTTCAGTAGAATGAGCACAAAACAGCATCCTGAACTCTTTTTCCTGAGTTGACCAGCCTTATGAGCATATTAGTCAGTTTTTTGCTATTGTAACGTCCTGTACAAATACCATCACCACCCTTCAAACCCACTACCTTACACAAATAAGCATGTCTTTCTCGCTTACAGGTCTGCAATTCAACCATGATCCTCATGGGCTTCTTTGAGATCAGCTGAGCTTGACTCTAGGTTGAGATATGACTTCAGGTTTGCTCAATATGTCTCTTCATTCTTAGACCAACAGCTGTGTAAGGCACGTTTTTTTCCCCAGAAGATAACAGATACAACTGATAAAAACAAGTGTTTGATCTTTTCAAACACTCTGGTGGGATTGTATCTGCTCACATTTCATTGGGCCAGCAGACATTACAGATGCAGACAGACATGTTAGGATAAGGGAACAAAATGGACAGTTGTTCATGTGCAAGATCTAATGTGCAGCCTTCCACAGTTGAAGTAGCTAGGTCCTGGACACCCACTTGGCCAACCACAGTTCAAGTCCCAGACCTGGCAGCTTAAAATTCATGGTGGGTGTGTATGCAGGTGTACATGCCCAAAATCCCAACAGGAGAATGGAGGAGAATGGATTGCAGCATGGCCATTCCTCCTTTGGGGAGGGAGTGTGATTTCTTCTTCTTTTTTTTTTTTTCTCTTTTTTTAAAAAAATTTTATATTACATTTAATCACACATATCTTTACAGTGTACTACATTTCTTTTTCCAGCACAGCAACCATGCAAGTCAAAACAAAGACATTACTATCCACATCATCATCATAAAATAGCTTTTCATTTTTTTTCAGATTATTATTACTATTATCTATTATTCTTATTATTATTGTTATTATTGGAAAGGTTTTTGCTATAGGGCATGTGCACTCAACAGAAAGACAGAGACAGAAAGTCAGAAATTACCCCCCGGGGAAAATGGCCACACCGCAATCCGTTCTCCTCCATTCTCCTCTTGGGATCTTGGGCACGCATGCACACGCGCCCGGTGTAAGTTTAAGCCACCGGGTCCAGGACTCAAACCGCGGTTGACTACATGGGAATCCAGCATCATAGCCATTTCACCAACCGCTGGCCCCTGTTTTTTTTTAAACATTCAGTCACTGTATATAATTTAGTTTATAAAGAGAATTTACCCAAAACAAAATACTTCTGCGACCAGTCCAGTTGAGAATACTATACATGTTATCAGCAACAGGTAATAAACCATTTCTGTGTCTTGCAAATATCATGGTGATTTCTCACTTTCCCTCTCACTGTATCTTGCTCCCTGTGTCTCTCTCCAGTGACTATACATGCCCTGTGGGAAAAACCTTAAAAAGAAAAATCTGTGTTACTTAGAGTTTTCGAGGGAGCAGAACCAATAGGATATGCATAGATGTATAAGAAAAGATTTATTAGAGAATTGGCTCATGTAATTACAGCAGCTGAGAAGTTTCACAATAGGCTACCTGTAAGTTGGAGATCTCAGAATGTGGGGAGCCTGGTTGAGTTCAGGTATGAAGGCCACAGAAGCAGAAAAGCTGATCCATAGCACTAGTTGAAAGCCTTGCAGTCCAAAGGCAGATGAGCCTTGAATTCTGGGTTCCAAAGTAGCAGAAGTCGTCTATCTTGCTCTCTCTCAAGAGGACTACCATCTTCTGCGTTTGTTCTCCACAGCCCCTTGCTGATGGGATGATGTCTGCACGCATTGAGGGCAGATGTTCCCTAACTAGTCTACCCAGATTCGTTGTCAATCTTTTCTGGAAATGCTTTCACAGATACACCCAGAACAATGCTTTATCAGGTTTCTAGGTAATTCTGTAATTCTGTTCTAGATTAGTTGAGAATAATCTAGAAAAGGGCATAGGCACGGGAGCTGGAAAGTTCTAGGTCACAATCATACCTCCACCATTAGTGCTCTTGACCAAAGAACATCCTCCTTGGTCCACAAAGGTCATCCTCTCTAAGTCCCTGATTTCGAAAAAATACATGTGTATTAAGGAAGGTATAAAGAGACACAGGAGCAACCCTGATGGAGGGAGCTCCAACAGATGTATTGAACCAGGAGGAGAACTTGAGAATGGAGACAGAAAGACAGAGGGATCCTGATTCCTGTTGTCTCTGAAGTATTGGATTATTCCAGGGCTGCTTACCAGATTTCTTCTTTCTGTAAAAGAATAGATTCTTATGAGTTAAATAATTATTCTATTTAACTTTATTTATTTAAATTTTGACCAGAGAGTGGGGAGAGAGAGAGAGAGAACGTGAAAAAGCAAGCCACCAGGTCTGGGACTTGAACCATAGTCAGCCATGTGGAAATCTAGCACCCTTAACCAGCATGCCACCTGCCAGTCCCAGATTCTTATGAGTTAAAACCACTTTTCTTCAGGACACTTTTACAAGAAGCCAAATGCCATTCCTAAGTGGTACAGATACTGTAATTAGGATTGCAGCCATGTAAGGTAAGTTTAATAAATTCTAGTGTATGGAATTTTGAATTCTGGGACAGAAATTATTGCATTTACAGTTATCTGAGGATTTCAGAAATATGATGCTCCAGTTGTAGAAAAAGAGTATTCTTATAAGTGTGGAGAATTCTTTTGAGTAAGAAGAATCTCTAAACTTTGAATTATGAATACATTTCAGTATTTGTCAGATTAATCTTTGCATTTTTCTGTCTTTTCAGAATTTTTTTCACTGGGGCCCAGCAAGTGGCATGGAGGTTAAGGCGGCTGGATCCTACATGGCTGCTTCAATAGTTCAAGCCTTGGACCTGTTGGTTTGAAACACATGCCAGACACATGTACATGTATGCCCAAAATCCCAGGAAGAGAATGTAGGAGGAATTGTGGTGTGGCCATACCCCCTGAGGGTGATTTCTCACTTTTCCTCTCTTTTTCTCTGTCTCTAGCAAGGACACATACCTTATAGCAAACTAAAAATAAATAAATAACAACTAACTAACTAAATAAAAATCATTACCCCCCCACATTTACTTTTTTTAATCTTTAAGAATGTTATTAACTTTGTTTGTCATTATCATTTTCAATTTGGCCAGAAAGAGGAAGAGAGAGAGGAGGAGGGAAAGTGAGAAAACAAGCCTCCAGGTTCACTTGAACCGTGGTTGGCCATGTGAGAATCCAGTGCCCATAACCACCACGCCATCTGCCATCCCCCGACATTTACTTTCTGAGAGAGAGACAGGGACTTCCATCAGAGTCTTACCACATCACAGTCTTTCCCCCAGCCTTCTAGCCAGTCGGGATCACAGGCAGACCCATGGGTGCACCCGTTGTGTTCAGGTCCACATGGTTGGACTCCAGGATCTCCCCATGTGGTTCCATTAGTGCCAGCGGCACCCTATTGACTGTGCCACCACAGCAAGGCCTGTTTACAGTATCTTTTAAGTAATAGGAGGCAGGAGGAAGTAAATCACCTTAGTACTCCTCCAGGTCAAGCAGGCCTGAAGAAAGAGCCCTACGAAACTCCTTCACTGGTGGCCCACTGAGGAATATTGGATGACTGTCCCCAGCCCTTCGCACCCTCCCTGTGAAGAATGCTATACCCCCAGACATATAACTACACGATGCTCTATGAAGCTGAGCCACATGAGAGCGTTCTGGGTTTATGTCTGGAGACCTCCCCTGAGTACACTGGCCACACATGCTATGATCCTAGCTGGCCATAGTCGGGGGTGGGTCACAACATCAAGACTCTGTTATGGGTGCTACCTCGCTGTCTTTCAGTCTCTCTCACTCATGAAAAAAACAAAGAATTCTTTTTACAAAACTTTAAAGAAAAGAACAATGTGTCTGTGCCCCTCACTGTGCTACTTTAAAGAGTACCCACTGGAATAGATGAGGTGCTCTTCCCCACTCCATGTAACTTGCTGTGGTATTAATATGTGACATGATGCAAACAAGAGCTTTTTGTTTTATTATGTATGTATGTATATATATACATAATAAATATAATATATAACATATAAATTATATATATATTATATAATATATAATATATATATTTGAATAGAGATTTTTACTATAGGGCGTGTGTGCTCACCAGGGAGACAGAGAGAGATAGAGAGACAGAAAGTGAGAAATCACCCTTCAGGGAAATGGCCATGCTGCAATCCCTTCTCCTCCATTCTCCTCTTGGGATTTTGGGCATGCATGCACATGCACCTGGTGTGAGTTTTAAGCTACCAGTTTGGGACTCGAACCACAGTAGACTATGTGGGAGTCCAGCAACATAACCATTATGTTATCTGCTGGTCCTTTATTATAATTTTTTAATGTTAAAAGGTACATATGCTTGCCAGAGAGAGAGACAGAGGAACAGTGAGAGGGGAAAGAAAAAGTACTTCTCCCCCAATCAGGAATGGTCATGCCCCAATCCCTTCATTTCTCCTTCCTTTCAGGATTTTGGGCACACACACATGCCTCTGGCGTGTTTCTCAAGCCACTGGGTCCAGGACTTGAACTGTAATCTAGCTGTCTTAACCACAGGCCTTGGAGCTGACCCACAACAAGAGCTTTGAATGTGCTTGCTTTGCTTGTCTCGCCCTCCTGTATTCCTGCCTTCAGCCATGAGAAGAATGTCCAAGGAACAGCTGATGCCAGGTGGATGGGAAACAGGCGGAACACACCTGAACCTCATTCCATAGCCTAGAGTCAAATCCAACTGATTCCAGATAAGTCTGGAAGAGCCACCATAAACTGGAGACCCATGAGCTAAAAGTAGATGAGCAAATGTCATTGTGAGCTACGGAGCCAGGGGCAGTTGGTCATGCAGTGCTAGTGCAGTGGACACCAACACCTGCAGTGGACCTCTGATGTTTTTCCATATGCCACCTCTTCTCCCATTCTACTGTTAACAATTCCTCTGTCTTTTGGGCAACTGCCAAAAGGTGGTTCTACCAATCACAGTACTGCATTCCAAAAGTGGACACACCAAGAGTCCATTCAAGGTAGTAGGGAAGAAAAAGGAAGGACAAACAGGAACCTTTTCTTTTGTAAAGACCTGTAATTAGCAGACTAGAGATCTCTCCAAATATGTTGATTTCTTGATGCCCAGAACCTGTGAACATGTTAGGTCCATGGCAAAGGGGATTAAGGTTTCAGAGGAAAGCAAGGTTGCTATCCTCTGACTTTGTCATAGAAAATAATCCTGGATTATGCAGACGGGCCCAGGGTAATCACAAAGTTCTCTCAGTGTGGAAGAGGCTGGCAGAACAGTTGGTGTCAGAGGGCTGTAATATAAGAGTGACTCAATTGGCCATGACTGGCTTTGAAGATAGAAGGGGCCACAAGCCAAGGCTCATGGCAGCCTCTAGAAACTAGAAAGGGCAAGAAAACTCCTTGAAGGCCCCCATAAGGAATGCAACCCTCACAGAGGTAATGATGGGACTGATACCCACCGAAAGCCTACTGCAGCCACTCCGTACACCATCTACCAGGAGAGAATGAGTCTGACACAAAACAAGAGGAAAAGCCAAGAGATGGAGGTTGTGATGGTTTGAGTAATGGTTTGTCCCCCAAAGGTTCATGTTTTGGAATTTGGATGTCCCCCAGATCTACATGTTGGGACTTACTTGTATTGCAACATGACCACATGCCATGGGGAAGGGGGTCTCTCTCTCTCTCTCTCTCTCTCTCTCCCTGGCAAGTACACAATCCTCTGGAAATTACAGAAACAATCCATCTCTTTTTTTGTTTAAGTTCCTGTGAGAGGGGTTTCTGTCGCTTCCTGACTACACAACATCATCACAATATCTCACATCCATAGAGGTCTGCTCTATGGGTTAGAAGATGAACAATGTTTGTGAAGTTCCCATCATAATAGCAGACAGTATGGGCTCTAGAAATGGTATTGTCCCTCTCTCTGTTCCTTCTCTTCCAGTGACCCTTCACTTTCCCCATGGATTTTGGAAATGTGTCACTAGTGCCATTATGTTGCAAGAGAGCAGCAGCAACTACCTTTGCCACTATGGCCGCTTGCAACCCTGCCTGCAATTACACTCTCAGAAGTTTTGCAACACATCTGCTCCAGCCTAGTGCCAACCGCGCTCTGCTCTGCAGCAGCTGCATCTTTGTTCCTTTTACTCGCTGACCTAGCACTCCCAACGTGATCCTAAGTCGAGCTTTGTATTGTCTTTGTATGTGGGGACTTCAAAAATCTCATTGAGAAATGGAATTGAAGTATGAGCCATGGTGTAAATACAAAAAATCAGGGGCCGGCAAGTGGCGTGGTGGTTAATGGCACTGGACTCCCACATGGCTGACGGCAGTTCAAGTCCTGGACCTGGTGGCTTGCTTTCTCATTCTCTCTCTCTCTCTCTCTCTCTCTCTCTCTCTTTCTCTCCCTCTCTGGTCAAATTAAAATAGATAGGTAAATAAATAAATAAAGTTAAATAAAATAATTCTTTAAAAAATTCAATTCATGCATAGTTTTTCCAGAATACCTTTCTACAAACCTTTTAAGACCCCTCATTATTCTAAAAAAAAAAAGATTTTGCAAATTAATTTGTAAAAGTTTTTAAAGAAGCCTTTTACGATTTTCTTAAGCACATCACATTTTTAATTCCCAGATAGAAATCTTCTTCCTTATCCCATTTCCAGAGGCCTGCATCTATTTAAAATGTCATTCATGATAAAGAGTACACATGTGTATAAAAGAGAAAGAGTGAGAGGGAAGTGCACCTGATCCCATTTCCTTAGGCCTCTAGCACCTTGATCCCATTTCCCTAGGCCTCTAGCACATCAGGATCTTGGGCACACATGACACACTCAATTGATTTCAGGCCAACCCAGGGATCTGAACCCACAATGACTTTCAGTGCTTTTAGTGCTGAAGTTCACCAACTGTAGCACCAGGGTGGGGCGGAGTGTGTAATTTTTTAAAATATTTTTTCTAATGCACACATTGTAGAAAACTTATGAAATACTGAAAACTATGAAAAAGATTAAAAATATTTTCATAATCTTTTAGCATATGGGAATCATGTGTGTAGTGGGAATCACATCATATATAAAGTTCTATAACCTGATTTTTCTCCCTAGAAGTGTATTAGGAAAAATGTCTGCTTAATATTTGCATCATATTGTTAAATGGTAATTTAATTAGTGTCCTGATAGGCATTATTTTATTTTTTCTATTATTATAACTTCTTAAGCATCTTTATATGTAGATATTTAAGAATTTTTTTGCCCCTAGAATAGATATAATCATTAGATATAATCTATCCATCCAAAATGGATGATTTAACATGCATTGCTAAATTATTGCTGCCATGACATCCTTTGTGTTTATTTGTTTGTTTTTTGTTTTTGTTTTTGTTTTTTGTATAGGCAAAAACTTCAGGTGTCTACCAGACCTTTTTTCTTCGTCTATTTTTTTGTTTTCGGTTTATTTATTTATCATGAGTGAAAGAGACAGAGAGAGACAGAACCACCAAAGGGTTCCAACACGGCGATCCACTTCTAGCCTTTGGGATTATGCCCCAGCATACCCAGAGAGGTGTCCAGACTTGAACTGGGAACCTTCCCATGTGGGATTGCCTCACAGAGGCACTACTCTCTGGCCCTGTCATGAAAGTGGATAAAGTATCCTCTCACCACTTGCTTGGTAGCGTTGAATATCATTTTAAAATTTGTTTTTATTTTTTACAGTCAGGTTTTTTTGATTTAATACATTCTGATGAAATCATAACAGCAGTAAATAAACACTGAAAAGCAGACAGGCTTGCCCCTATATCTGCAAGAAAATTAAATCAAATATTCTACATGGTGGAAGGGAGACAACCACTGACATCATGGTTAGACGATTCAAAGACAGCTTGGAATTTCAATGCATTCTGGAAAAAACAATGGTGGGCCAGCAGATGGTGTAACAGTCATGTCACTGGAGTTCCACATGACCAACCGCAGTTCGAATCCTGGACCCGGTGGCTTAAAACTCAAGCCAGGTGCATGTGCATGCATGCCCAAGATCCCAGAAGGAGAAGGGGTTGGGTGTGGCCATCTCCCGCAAGTGGTGATTTCTCACATTCCCTCTCACTGACTCTGTCTCTCTCTCTCTGTCTTTCTCTCTAGAAAGCGCACACACACTAGGGCAAAAACCTCTTTTTTAAAAAAAAATCAATAGCAACAAGTTGGGAAACAGCTAGTTCAAAGGGTAAACTATAAACTGTCTCTATCAACATTGGTTTTTATTAACAGGGATTGAGCTGCAACTGTATAACATGATATTCTTATCTTTAGCCTTGGAGGAAAAGAGAAAGTCATTTCCACTTGCACCAGTTGGAAATATTTTTGAAATAAAGCACCCTTAAAATGGGTCACTACTGTAATCCATTTACACGAGAGAGTTCATACATATAGTAAAAAGACAAATACAGGGACCAGCAGTTAGCATAATGGCTATGTCGCTGGACTCCCACTTAGTCAAACGCGGTTCGAGTCCCAGACCCGGTGGCTTAAACTCACGCCAGGCACATGTGCGTGCATGCCCAAGATCCCGAGAGGAGAATGGAGGAGAAGGGATTGCAGCGTGGCCATCCCCCCTGGGGGGTGATTTCCTGCTTCCTGTCTCTCTGTCTCTCTCTGTCTGTCTGGTGAGAGCATGCGCCCTATAGCAAAAACCTCTCCAAAAAATAAAAAAAAAAAAAGACAAATACACAATTTCAAGGTCACTTTTCGTTGTTGTTGATTCGGTTAATTACATAAAATGAAGGATAAATACTTACAAGCATGATCTGTTTAACAAACTCCTAGGTATATTAGAATGCAAAATATAAAATGTCTTAAAATGGATTCTGGCCACCAAGCATGTAATCTTGAAGTCAAGCCTGTGTCACCTTGATTCCCTCCACCTCTTCAGTATTCCTGCGTGGAGTTCTCCATGAAGAGAGAGGGACCTCAGAAAGGCAAGGAATTCTGATAAATTGCTCCTTCAGTCTTTGCTTGGGACATCCTGCCTTTTTAAAAGGACTAACTGGACTTGGTCAGCCTTAGGAAGAAAAGCATCACTCGGGTGAAAATATCTGGGGGAACTTGAAATACATAGCTGACTGTGCAGCTGACTGGCTTTAGCTGCTCTTAGAAGGAGTTCCACATAGTTATCCAGAGCAGTCCCTCAAGCTTCTCTTCTCTTTTACACAACTGCTTTCAGAGATACTCTATACGAGGCATGTTTAGAAAAAGAGAAATACATGTCCCCGGAATTGATTAGGTTGGTGCAAAAGTAATTGTGGGTTTACACTGTTTTCAATTAGCAATAATCGCGCCTCAGATAAACCTCATCGGCTACGACACTGCCACTGTGCAAAGCTATGGGTTTACACTGTTGAAATTTGCCTTTTGATCTTGGATACATTCTTAAATAAATGCAGTTACGTTATACATCATTTTAATGTGCACTTCTTCCGTTGTTTTACTAAGGACTTAGTACTTGCTCTTTATTTGATATGTATTTCGGACTATAGAAATTATGTTAGACAATAAGCAAATCTGAACGACTACTTGCTCTTTATTTGATATGTATTTCAGACTATAGAAACTATGTTAGACAATAAGCAAATCTGAACAATTCCTTATTTGAGGTTAAAGTGGGTGCTAGAGCAGAGGGACTTATGACATCGACAACTCATTTGGCTCAGGAATGGCTAGCGTACAGTGCATGGTGGTTGAAGAAGTTTGCAAATGAGATGAGGACCTAGAGGAGGCGCTAACTGCCAGCCAGCTGAAGTTGACAAAGACCAATGGAGAGTAATTATCAAAGCTGATCCCTCTTACAACTACATGAGAAGTTGTTGAGGAACTCAATGTCCATCCTATGGTCGTTTGGCATTTGAAGCAAATTGGAAAGTTGAAAAAGCTCAGTAAGTGGATGCCCCATGAACTGACCACATTTTTTTTTAACTGTTGTTATGAAGTATCATCGCTTATGCTACACAACAACAATGAACCATTTCTCGATCAAATTGTAACATGGGATAAAAAGTGAGTTTTATATGAAAACCCAACCAGCTCAGTGGTTGGAGCAAAAAGAAGCTCCAAAGCACTTCCCAAAGTCAAACTTGCACCAAAAAAAAAGAAAAAGTCACAATCACTGTTTGATGGGATCTGATCCCAGCAAAACGTTACATCTGAGAAGAACGCTCAGCAGATCAATGAGGTGCACCGAAAACTGCAATGCCTGCAGTTGGCATAGGTCAACAGAAAAGGGCCAGTTCTCCACAACAATGTCTGACCACACACCACACAACCAACACTTCAAACGTTGAATGAACTGGGCTACAAAGTGTTGCCTCATTCGCCATTTTCACCTGACCTCTTGCCAACCGACTACCACTTCTTCAAGCATGTGGACAATTTTTTGCTGGGAAAATGCTTCCACAACCAGCCGGATGCAGAAGATGTTTTCCAAAAATTTCTTAAACGCTGAAGCATGGGCTTTTATGCTACAGGAATAAACAAATTTACTTCTCATTGGCAAAAATGTCTTGATTGTAATGGTTCCTACTTTTAGTAATAAAGATGTATTTTAGCCTAGTTATAATGCTTTAAAATCCACAGTCTGAAACTGCAATTGCTTTTGCACCCATCTAATATATTCTTCCAAGCAGTCTTTTAGTCTTGTTGACAAGGGTAGACCCCAGAAGGTACTGTTGCATTTGCTAATGGTGAATCTACAAAAGCACAGCAGAGAGGTTGGTCAGATAAAGGTGAACAGTGCCACTGGGGAGGGGGTGGTGGTGGGGGGACTTCAGGGTCTGTCTGCTTATCCTTGCACATCTGAAGGTAGTGGTCAATCAGATGAGCCACACTTTCAAAGTGCTTAAGCTTGGACCTGACACCTATGGTAGAGTCCAATCCACATTTCCCATCTTGTATTCAATTCACAGATTAGTTGATCCAGCTGATATTTTAACAGATATTGTTAGCAGGCAGTCTGAATGCAAACTATCCCTAATCAAGAAAGTTCATTCTGGTGCCTCTTTTGATTTGTCTTTGGCTTTACCAACTGCCACATTTCCCTAGTACCGTCCTGTTTGAGCTCCTGCAGGACCTTGGCCAGCTGCACTGCCTCTGGGAACATTTCCTTAGCCAACCCAGTGGCCCCTCACTGGCCCCATGTCCCTTCCATGCCATTCCCAGAGGGCTTAAGGCAACACGGGGTCAAAGGAGAAGGCTCACATGGCAAAGGAAGGTGGCTTCCCAAGTTGAAGTCAAAGAGGAGCTCATGTCCTTCCTGAAAGTCAACAGGAACCCCCAAACGAGTCCCTGCTTTATTTCTGAGATGGCAGTGTGAGGGAGGGATTGGGGAGCTGCGATTATTTCTGAGATGGTGGCAGTGTGAGGGAGGGATTGGGGAGCTGCGGACTCTTCCTTCCCTGGTCCAAGAGGATGGATGCAGACAGGGTCACCCACAGATCACCTGTGGATCCAGTGGGAATAGGCCTTAAAGATTGGTTTAAGGCTGGCCCCCAAACTGATGATGGAAATTGCTGAGGCCTGTAGAAATTATCATTATAAAACAGTTTATTCATAGTATGATTTTGCGTGACCACATCTGGAGAAACATGAAAGTGTCTCCTGAGGTGTTCAGAGGCAGCAGTTCTTTTATTCTGATCTGAGAGCAGGAGACAAAGCGGTGAATGCATGTAAGGCTTGTCCTAGCCCTGGGACTTGGAAAAGGTGCCAGAGGTGTGTGCGTGTGCTCAGAGCCTGATGAGATAGAGAACTGGAGGAGAAAGGGCTTCTGCGTGACCAGGCCCCATCGGGAGGTGCTCTCTGTCTCTCTTTCTTTCTCTTTATCTCTTGTGCCCCAATAAGGCAGGACATCTGGAAGCAGAGGTTCATAGGTTATAGGTGAGCTTAGAAATTATTAGGTTAGTTATTAGTTAAATATGTAAGTCTTTGTCTAAAAGAGACTTAGAGTTGGTAGGAAAAGTAAGTTTGAATTTCACCTGGATGTAGACACTAAGGCCTGGCTATGTATCTGGTGATGCTATGCCAAGGTCAGGATGTAAGGAGCTGCCCCTGATCACCAAACCAAAGCAGTCTGTTAGGGCAAGATTAATGTTTGTAGATGTGACTCTCCCAGGTCCCTGGGAAAGCATCTTAGTCTAGGAAGAACAGTCAGAAATCTCTCCTCAAATATCAGTACTTAAGCAGTGTGCAAAGGGAGCCAGATCCCACATCATTGATGGAGTTCAAGTACTGGCTCTGGGACTTGGAAAGGTGCCAGATGGGCATACATGCGCTCAGAGCCTGATGAGATAGAGAAGTGGAGGAGAAAGGACCTCTGCATGACCAGGCCCCATCGGGAGGTGCTCTCTGTCTCTCTCTCTCTTTATCTCTTGCGCATACATATATACCCTCTAGTATTACCACCGGGTCCGGGACACGAACCGCGGTCGACTACGTGGGAGTCCAGCGACATAGCCATTACGCTAACTGCTGGTTCCCTAGTATTAAAAAAATTTTGTTTTGTTTTAATAGTCAGTTTATGAAAGATCGTATCTCGCATTTTCAGGTTCTTGGAAGTAAAGTTTTTCCAAAGTTCTCTTCAGTGGCTTCTGCTTCAGGGGCAAAGTCTCTCTCTCTTTCTCTCCCTCCCTCCCACCCTTCCTCCATCTCTCCCTTTCTCCCTCCCTCCATTTGGGCTACCTTGCATGATTTCTGAATGTTTGTTCTTCTTGTTGGACTTTGGAGCTGTTCACAGACTCTTCTCTCTTTCTGTTCCAGCTCTGCCACGGAGCAGTAGGTCACTAATGCAGGTCATGAGTGTTAACCCTAAAGAGTCCCCGCCTTAACTAGGAACCCTCTGGAGTCAGCAGAGGTGCTGGGTGGGGCTGAGCCTGCCCTGGAAAGCTCCATCCTTTTTTCTTTTCCTTTTTTATATTTTTAGTGCCAGAGAGCACATATGTGTCCATAAGACAAAAAGAGAGAGAAAGAGAAAAAAAATCACTCCCCAAAAGGGCCTGGTCATGCTACAATTCTTTTTTCTCCAGTTGTCCATCCCATCAGGAACCAAGGCACATGTGCTGCCCAGTGTGTCTTTTAAGCTGCCAGGTGGAACTCAAACCCTGGTTAGCCATGTGAAATCCAGCTTCCTATGCTTAATGACTACACTACGGGGCTGACTCCTGTCCTTATTTCTTCCCAGGGAGGCAGAGCAAGGCCTCTTCTTTAGCAGGGCAGGGTAGGTTGGATGCAACACACAGCAGGAAGCAAACGCCAGGCCTTTTCTAAAGTCACTACAAGGAGTAGGAGGAAGCAAACCTCCTTAATAATCAAGGCTCAAATGCTTGGAAAGGAACCTGGAGATCTTGTCTGGGCCGAGACTATGAGTCATTGGCAAACTGCATTCCAGCTCTTGGGGAACAAAGCCACTTTCTAGCACAGAGATCCCAGGACAGATACTGGACACACAGAGGAGGCCAGAGGCTGCACAGAAGGCTGCATGGCCGAGGCCAGAACAGGAATCATTCTTTGAATCACTCTAATCTTTAAAGTCCATTCCATTTATTTATTTATTCCTCTCCATTTCATTATGAGACTTCTCCAACATACAGAAAAGTTGGAAGAATTTGACAGCAAACATCAATCTATCAGTGCATAGATTTTATCATGGCATTTTACTCTAGCTGTTTGGTCATATGAGGGACTTCAAAAAGGTGTGTAGAAAATGGAATTAAAGTATGAGTTTATTCTAACACAAAACCCTTGAAAATCCATGCATAGTTATTCCATAGTTATTATTTTATGGAAAAAATTCATTTTCCATAAACTTTTTTTTTATTTCTTTTTTTTTTTTTAGAGGTTTTTCATTATAGGGTGTGTGCGCTCACCAGACAGAGAGAGACAGAGAGACAGAAAGCGAGAAATCACCCACCAGAGGGGATGGCCACGTAGGTGATGGCCATGCCGCAATCCCTTTTCCTCCATTCTCCTCTCGGGATCTTGGGCACACACGCACATGTGCCCAGCGTGGGTTTTAAGTCACCGGGTCCGGGAAGCAAACCGTGGTCGAGAGTCCAGTGACATAGCCATTACGCTAACTGCTGGTTCCCAATTTTCCATAAACTTTTTAAAGATTCCTTGTGTATGGATCCACTCGTTCGTCCCTTGATCTATCCAGCCATCTGAAATATTTTTCAATGCATTTTGAAGTATTGATACATTGTCAATGCTTGCATGACTCCTACCAAATACTTAGGCATGTACATTATTCACTGAAGTCCAATGTTTATTTACAATTCTATTATTTCTTTGGGACAAAATTTATATACAACCAAATACATACATTTTAAGTGTACCATGTGATAAGTTTTAACAAGTCCATATACATGCACAACCTAGATCGCTATCAAAATGTAGGACATTAATGGTCCAGAAAGTTCCCACTTAGTGTCATGCTCCCTCCCGGAAGTAAATGCTGCTCTGATGTCTTTTTCCTGTCATAGATTACCTATGTCCACCCTACAACTTCATCTAGATAAAACTGTACATTCATATTCTTTTGTGTGTGGCTTCTTTCACTCCATCTAAGGACACTTTGTTACACAGAAGGAACCTGGCAAATGGGAGGGATCGTGTTTTTATTCAGGGATGAAAGAAAAACTTTTTCCATGAAATAGAATTTTAAATAACAGGAAACATCATTAAGAGAGTATAAAGGGGAGTGCACATGGCCTCTGGCAAATTTTAAAAAGAGAGCAAGAGAGAGAGAGTATGTGTGTGTGTGTGTAGGGGGGGGATACCCATGTACAAAGGCTTCCTAACTCATTTTTTAAGGTCAGTACTATTTTAATACCAAAACCAAACAAAGACATTACAGGAAAATAAATTACAGATCCATATCTCATAAACATAGGTGTAATAACCCTCGATGAAATATTAGCAAAGTGAATCCAAGAGTGTATAAAAAGAATTATGTACACCACAACCAAGAGGATTTGTTCCCGGTATGCAAGGCTGATTCAACACTCACAAATCAATCAGTGAGGACTGACTTTGTGGCACAAAGATAATGCGCTGCTCATGAGAAACTGGATCCCACTTGGTGACCAATTGGCCGGCTACATGCAAGGCAAGTGTGTAAGTGCCCAAGATCTGATTGGCTGGAGGACTAGAGGAAGAGAACTGTAGCATGACCAGACCCATGGAGGATCTCTCTCTCTCTCTCTCTCTTTCTCTCTCTCTCTCTCTCTCTCTCTCTCTCTCTCTCACACACACACACACACACACACACACACACACACATAGTCTATCAGGAATAAAGGAGATTTTTTTAAAAAAATTATTTCTTTATATCTTTTGAAAATCAATTAATGTAACCCACCACATCAACAGACTTAAGAAAAAATACCAACAGATGTAGAAAAAGTACCTGATAAAATTCAAAACTAAACTATGAATGGAGAGAGAACTTCATCAACTTGATAAGAATACCTACAAAAAAATCTACAGTTAACCACATACTTAATAGTGAAGATCTCAAAACTTGACCACTAAGGAAACAAAACAAGGCAGGAATATCCCTCTTACTACTTTTTTTTTTTTTTAACGTTGTACTAGAAGTTCTAACCAATGCAATAAGGAAAAAAAAAAAAAGGAAATTTTAAAATAAAGACTGGGCAAGAAGGAATAAAACTATTTTGTTCACAGATAACATGATCATCTATGTAGAAAATCAGAAAAAAAATTAACAAAAACTACTGGAACTAATAAATGATTATAGCAAGTTTGTAGGATACAGAGCTAATATTTAAAAGTCAATTACTTTCCTATCAGTGGAACTGGAGAAAGTGGAATTTTAAATTAAAAACATAATACCACTTATATTAGTACAAAAAATACATTCTAGTTGTAAGTCTAATAAATATACATATAATACTTTAATAAAGAAAATTACAAAACTCTGATGAAATCAAAGAAAAACTAAATAGATATTACATGTTCATGGAGAGGAAGACTCAATATTTTCAAGATGTCAGTTCTTCCCCAACTAGATCTATAGATTTAAAGCAGTCCCAATCAAAATCCCAGCAAGTTACTTTATAGATATTGACAAATTGATTCTAAAGTTTATATGGAGAGATGAAAGACCTCCAAGAGCCAACATAATATTGACTGGAAGTGAAAAGTTGGAGGACTGACACTATCTGATGCCAATACTTACTATAAGTTTACAATAATGAGGACAGTGTGGTATTGGTGAAGGAATAAACAAATCAATGAAACAGCATAGAGAGCCTCCAAGTAGACCCTCATAAATATAGTCAAGTGATCTTTGATAAAGAAACTAAAGTTAGGCCTGGACTAGGGCCAGGAAAGAAGATCTTGGCACTTGATAAGTAAAGTGTGCAGCCTCAGGGAGCGAGCCCGAGGGCAGGTGTTTAAGTACAGGATTCACTTTGGTGCCAGCAGGCTTGGGTTCGAATCCAGGTTCTGCCACTTGCTACATCACCTCTCTGAAACTCCATTTATTAATCTTTGAAGAAGGATCCTATGACGATTAAGTGAAACCAATTGTGCTCAGATGGAGGAAGTGGCTGGCTCCAACTCAATACGGAGGGTGATTAGTGTTGTGTGGAGGGAGAAGGACTTGCACAAATTCCAAAAATAAGGACAGAGAAAAGAAGATATAACTGAGTCTTCCTCTGCATTCTTATGATATCCTAAGCATGGGTCTATCTGTGGACTAACCACATGCATGGAATCTAAATGATCTGCTTACGAGTCTGATGCCCCTGACTGCCTACCAGACAGTGGGACTGGAACTGTGCCTGGCACACAATAGACTTCCAACACATGCATTGAAAGAATGAGCCAATAGTGGCAGGGTGGTTAAGGTTACTGGATTCCACATGACCTACTGTGTAGTTCAAATCCTGGACCTGGCAGCTTGAAAAACACACTGGGTGTGTGTTGCATGTGTGCACAAAACCCCAAGAAGAGAATGGAGGAGGAATTGTGGTGTGGCCATCCCTCCTCGTTGGGTGCTGTCTTACTTTCCCTCTCTCTCTCTCTCAATGTCGCTCTCCTGAGACCATGCTACCCACTACAAAATAAAAAAATAATAATAAAAAAAAGAACCTTACATGAAGCACTGGAGCTCCCTCTGGCGGTCAAGGGAAGAACTGCGATTGAGCAATCTGTTACCGTTATCTCCGCATGGTCATTCTAGTCCTCCTGCCTGGCCACTGTGTATGCAGCAGCTTCTTTAATTGGCTGAAAACTGCACTGTAAGAGTAGATCTGCACTGAACGCTGCACTTTTTATACAGAGCTCATACTGCCTAAACTCTAGTGCCTGCCTCTTGCCACCTGTCTGGTGGCTAGTGGGCTTGCAGGGACCCTGATTTACCTCTTGCTACTCCTTCCCACCCCCACCTCCCTCTTCCCACTCGGCCCAGGCTGTGGCACTCTGGTATGGCCTTGAAAAAAGTCGTTTTCCTCTTCTCCCCAGCTGGTAATGCCCTCCTAGTTCTGTCCAACCTCATGGACACATTTCCATCAAATGCTGTAGGGCAATTATTTGTCAGCACAACTGTCTGCTCCCTTTTACATGAAGTCCTCGAAGACAGGGCGGTAACTTCTCTGTATCCTCAGAGCTTAGCCACAGAAATGCTCAGTAAATATTTGTTGAAGGGATGAACAGATAGATGGCAAAATCCTAACTCCTTGTCTTCCTCAGCTCCACACCCTCCAAGTATTGTATTCCCAAACAAAGCATAGTAGTAAATCTCCATTGCCATCTGTCACCATCACAGTGAAGATATTATTGTTGGGACCAGCAATTGGTGGAATGGCTATGTCTCTGGACTCCCATGTAGTCGACTGTGGTTCAGGTCCCGAACCTGGTGGCTTAAACTCATACCAGGCTCACGTGCATGCATGTCCAGGATCCCAAGAGAATGGAGAAGGCAGTGCGGTGGGGCCGTCTCCCCTGGGGGATGATTTCTCACTTTCCTCTCTCTCTATCTTTCGGGTGAGCGCACGCCCCCTAAAAAAAAACCCTCTCTCGAAAAAAAAAAAAAGAGAGATATTATTGTTTGGGACTGGACAATGGTGGAGTTAAAAAGCCCAAATCTCTTCAGAGCAATCTCACATAAGAAGTTCCAGGTTCTGGGAACCAGCAGTTAGCGTAATGGCTATGTTGCTGGACTCCCACGTAGTCGACCGTGGATCGCGACCCGGACCCGGTGGCTTAAAACTCACACCGGGCGTGTGTGCATGTGTGCCCAAGATCCCAAGAGGAGAATGGAGGAGAAGGGATTGCGGCGTGACCATCCCCCCTGGGGGGTGATTTCTCGCTTTCTGTCTCTATGTCTCTCTCTGTCTGTCTGGCGAGCACACGTGCCCTATAGCGAAAATCTCTCAAGAAAAAAAAAAAAAAAAAAAGAAGTTCCAGGTTCACACCCAGATTGCTCCCAGGGTACACCAGGCACTCACACACCCACGCTCGGGCTGGCTAGCGCTGGGGGTGGATTGCAGCATGAAGATCATGTTGGAGTGCCTCTCTCTTTATCTCTCCCTGCTCTGCTCACTCATGAAAAAAAAAAAAAAGACAGAAGGAAACTTTTTAAAAAGTTTCACTGTAATAGCTGAGTCAAAAATCTAAGTGGCTCAATACCATAAAATGTTATTGCTAATGCACAGGAAGCCCCAACCAGAGTTCCTGCTCAGTGGATGGCTGCTTCCAGATCCCACCTGTGCCTTCTCCTCCAGACTTGGAGCCCTCTGTGTTCGGCCTGGGAACGAAGATGACAGTGGCTTTTGTTTTGTTTTTGAAGATGATAGTGTTTTTATGGGCCAGCATTCCATTGGCTGGAAAACTCAGGCACCTCACCCTCCCTGTAAGGGAGGCTGGGAAATGTAATCCAGCCACGTGTGCCAGGAGAAAGGGGGAAACGGGTTTGCTCAGGAGCCAGCCCGGCTCTGCCACACCCCTTTAATGAGAATTCCTTTACCAGTTGAAATACTTGTGAAGTTAGACTCAGCTCTTTAACATCAATCGGTAGGCTATTTTAATATCAGAAAGGCTTTTGCGAGTGGAAAGGAATGCTTAGCACTGCTTGTGGGGTCATTAATGCTGACTCTGTTAAACACAGCACAAGTTTAATAAACCACACTAACAGAACCAAGTGTCTTAAAAAGTTGAACACTGATGACAGACTTAATAAATTTCCTAAACAATTTCAACTATTGGGTCATCAGAAAAGTCATGACATCTTTTCCCATGTTTTTCTATGCAAAAATATGTCATGACTTTTCCTACGACCCAGTACAATTATATTTTATTGTGACTGATTTTGGAAATGTCTACTATTCTAGTCCAGAGTCAGTAAACTGCCTGACTTTAAAAATAAAGTTTTATTGGCACATAGCTGCCCCTTGCTTTCTTATCTATGACTGCTTTCACTAGAGCAGTGCAATTGAGTAGCGGCAACAGAAACGATATGGTCTGCGAAGCCTAAAGTTTTACTATCTGGCTCTTTAAGAAAGAGACTCGGGTCCAGCCACAGTGGTGTAGGCAGTCGGGTGGTGCTGCTATGTGATGCTGGAGCAATAGGGGGAGGTGCAGGGTTCACGTCCAGGGTCTTCCCTAACTCACCAGGCACACTCTTGATCCTGACAGACTGCAGTGCTGAAGGGAGGATCTCGGTGACAACCATATTGGGGGTCTTATTGTTCCTCTCTTGTTCTCTCCCTCAATAATAAATAATAAACTTTAAAAAGAAAAAGATCTAAACTGAAACAAAACACCCACAAATACAACAAAACTAACTACTACATTTACATTTAAACCTGTTTTAAAATACCAACACCATCTTATAATCACCATCCTCACACTTGTTATTTTACTTTTTGGGGATTGTAGAAATGCTTATTTTGATACCTTCAAGGGAAACAGTAAAAAGATGCTGAAAAATGAGGAGAAAGGAGAAGGAGAAAAAGAGAGAGCAGGGGGAGGGGAAAACGCATGCTTGTTTTAGCAGGACTTTGGTTAATTAGGATGAGGGGAGAGCTCACCCCCAGAGGTTGAGGAATGAAATCCTGGCAGGCAGTTGGCTCCCTTGTGGAGACTTGCCCGACCCAACCTCTTGGATCACACCCCTCCTCCTACCTGTGGCTCTGTGTGAGCAAGGCTGCCTCTTGGATCACACCCCTCCTACCTGTGGCTCTGTGTGAGCAAGGCTGGTAGGGCCCTCCCCTCTCTTCCCGGGTCAGACCGTACTTGCTCACACTTCCAAGTTCATCTTTGACAACCAATAAACAGAGAGCGTAGCTTCAGAAACAAACCTTCGCTACGTTGAGGTTTACTTAAAGCACTGTCTTCATATACTTGATAGAAGCCTTTCCATTTCTAGGGTATCTTTAGTTTCCTGTTGCCTTAGACAAAACTTGTTCTTAAAAACTTCAGTTATGGGACCGGCAGGTGGCATGGTGGTTATAAGGGCACTCGACTCCCACATGGCCGACCATGTTTCGAGTCCTGGACCTGGCGGCTTTCTCTCTATCTCACTCTATCTTTGATCAAATTTAAATAAATAAATAAATACAGTTAAATAAAAGAATTTGTTTTAAAAAACTGCAATTATTATTCAATTTTGACATGCGAATTGTGATAAATTGTTGTCAAGTATTGCAGTTTGGCCAAAAGCTTCCTTTGGCCTTTTAGCACTACGTCTTTGAAACCTTTGGGACTAACAACAAAATATTCTAGGCCCATCCTGCTCTTGTCCTGCTACCAGGACATGCACAGGACATGCCAGAGTCCTGATTCCTATTAGTGTGGAATTATATTAGAGTAGAAAACCTGGACACTTAGAATTACACAAAATACTTCCTCTAAGTAATTTTTTGGAGCTGCGGACCTAGAAAAGAGATGTCTTTTGAATATATCTTTGCTCACCTTTCAAACTAATTTTAATCCTAGAAAGACAACCATCTCGAAAGCTTGGCTTTATGGGGAGATAGATGGTTTCCTGATTTCCAGAAGCTTCTCGTTACTTACCAAAAGCAACACTTAGGTTCTAGCCGCAGCAGTGAAGTGGGAGGGCTCTGCTCAGTGGCTAAAGCCACGGGAGAGGCCCAGGTTCTGCCTGCAGCTCCACCTGAGCAGACAGGCGAGGCGGTGCAGGATTGCAGTCCTGGCTAACTCCCAGGCTGGTGCAGGAGAGTCACCACATGATGACAGCCTATTGAAAATGCCTGTCTCAGGCTGGCAGATGGCATGGTGGTTATGGCACTGGACTCCCACATGATCGACCAGGGTTCTATTCTCAGACCTGGTGACTTGCTTTCTCACTTTTTCTCTCTGTGGCCAAATTAAAAAACAATAATAATGATGATGAATAAAATTAAATAATTATTTTTTAAAAATGAAATACCTGTCTTGGGGCCAGACAGGGATGCAGCTGCAAAATGTTATGTTGTGAGGTAATCCCACAGGGGAAGGTTCCTAGTTCAAGTGCAGAGGCATCCCTGAATACCCTGAGTGCACATCACCAGTGATCTGGGGCTGGCTGAGGCTGGGTGTGGACTGTAGTGTCAGGACCCTATTGAGGGTACTATAGACAGACTGTCTCTGTCTTTCTCATGGAAGAAAGAAACAAACAAAAAAAAGAAAACAAACAAAAACAAACACAAAACAAAACAAAAAACTCTCTCCCTCAGACTTGTACTCTCTTATTTAAAAAATAAGTAAATCTTAAAAGAAGAAAGACTGAGAATAGACCCTTAACATAAACTATAGAAGAAAGGGATACAGAATCTGCCCCGAGGGCTGTTTGCACTCCTTGGACAGAGGAGAGCCCCCTAGGTAGGTGTTGGGAGGGGAGCCCACGGTAAAGGGAGAGCGGGGCTCAGGGTGAGCCCCATGTCTTCCCCTTTTCCTCCTGGGCTGAATAGGGAGAAGGGAGAGAGACCCCACAGGAGCAAAAGACTCAGGTGATTGGTGGTTGGGTAGAACTGGTGGCTCCTCCTCTGCATTCAGCTAGGTCTTGGGAAGGCATGAGGGCCCTGCCTGGGAGGTCAGAGTGGCAGGGCTGAGGGCCAGCAGGGGGAGCTTCCAGGCCCAGGAAATGACCCAGGTGCTGACTCCTTCCAGAGAGGAGTCTGAGCAGGGCTAGAGAAGGGACGTGGCTGGACTTGGAAGACCGGCTTGAAAGAGCAGGTAGCCTTCACAAGGCTTTGAATCCCCAAACCCACACATGGGTTGAGATCCAGTGAGGACCCTGAAACAGCCCCAGCTACTCCCTCCCTCTACCCCTTGGGAAGAAGCAGTGAGGGGATGCTTCTTCAGAGGAGTCCCCCTGGGAAGCTTTTTCTCTGAAGAGATTAAATCTTTGCAACAGGCCTGTAGACTGGAAGAGTCCAAGGTGGCCTTACTCAGGGAGTTATCCACCTTCCTCTCCCTCCACACTCACACTCCATGGAGGGAGAGCATGGTGAGGCTCAGTGGTGATGGAAAACAAAAAAAGGCGCAACCCGGGGCAGCTGGTGCTGCAGCCCTAGCAACATTTCAGAGACGAGGGACGACACGGGAAGTCCGGGGTCCGGATCCGGGTTAGGTCCTCCTTCCTCCTAAGCAGACGATCTCAGCTGCTGAGGCTTGCGGTGAATCAAAGCGTGAAGACCCTGTTGCCGAGTGTGTGTGTGTGTGTGTGTGTGTGTGTGTGTGTATTGGCGCGCGCACTGAGAGCGGAGAGGGAGAGGTCCTCTCCTTCTCAAGGAAAAAAGAAAAAAAGACAGAGAGAAAAGAAAAAATATTTACAAACAAAACTCAGTCTTTAAAAAAAAGAAAAAGTGCACACTTAGCCGGACCACTACCCCAGGGCTTTTTCTTGTGTTTACGTCTTGCCTCCTTCTGGATTGGCTTTCCTGAGGCTATTGGCGTCCAGACTGCGCGAGGGTCCAGGCGGCTCGAGAGGGCTGGGTGGCTCGGCCCGCGCTGTACTTTGGGATCTCGACCTCCAGAGGGCGCGCCGACGCCTGGACTGGCCCAGCCAGCAGCGCTCGTTCACCTGGTTGACACTGGTGAACTTGTCCCCGCCACAAAAGTAGACTCCCTTGCTTGAAAGCCCATCACAGCTACACTGCCGTGCTTTGGTTGAGCTTTACTTTTTTTTTTTTTTAAGACGTTTTCGCTATAGGGCACGTGAGCTTGCCAGACAGACAGAGAGAAACATAGCGACAGAAAGCGAGAAATCACCTCCCAGAGGGGATGGTCACGCCGCAATCCCTTCTCCATTCTCCTCTCAGGATCTTGGGCACGCACGCACACGCACCCAGCGTGAGTTTCAAGCCACCGGGTCCAGATGCGAACCGCGGTCGACCACGTGGGAGTCCAGCGACATAGCCATTACTAACTGCTGGTTCCCATGGTTGAGCTTTACTTTTAAAGGCTGTGTTGGAAAGCTGTAGGTTTGTTTGCTTAATTTTCCTTTCCAAATGGAAATTCTTATCATTTGAAAGTTTTTAAGAGGTATTTTTGCTATAGGGAGCTTGTGCTGCTGGCCAGAGACAGAAAGTGTGAGGGGGGAAATGGCCACACTGCAATCCCTTCTCCTCAGTTATCTCGGGATTTGGGGCACGCTCGCACAAGCGTCAGGGTGAATTTTAAGCCACTGGACTTGAACCATGGTCTACTTTGTGGGAGTCCAGTGACATAACCATTATGCCATCTGCTGGCTCCTGAAAGTGTTTTCTAACTAGGCATGCGCTATCTCACCCTGGACGTTTCCATAGGCACTGGCCACTCTCCCAGCACACACTCACACCTCCCTTTGAAAATGACTCTGAAGACCTGTCGTCCCTCCAGGCCATCCTCCAGACATCCTGGGGCAGCCCTGAGCTGCTCCCCAAGGATGGGAGAACTGGCCCCTCCCAAGCCTCCATTTTCCGCATCTTTTTTCCCTTTCCTGCCAGGGCCTCCTCAGCAATGCTTGGGATTTAATGCTGTCTAGGACTACCCGCTTTCCAGGTGGAGACTTGGGGAAACAAGGCAGTGTTCACCAGAGAGACGACTCATTCACAGCACGCGCTCAGGCCCCGGAGCGCCATGGAGGCTGCACTGGGTGGTGCTCCCTTCCTTCCGAGGGCTTCTCAGCCTCCGCTCCAAATCTTTTCCACCAGCACCTCCTGCAGATTCACCCGGGGGAATCAGGCTGCTTACACAGCTGGTCATGAGGACTACTGAGGAGCATTTGGGAACCATGCACCAGGAGGGTTACTCATGCCATTACCCAGAGTGGGTCCTAGGATGATCCCTGCTCTACGGAGTAAACAAGTGAGACATAGAAGGACTAACAGGTGCCTTGGTGGTTAAGGCACTGGATTCCTACATGGCTGACCATGGTTTGAGTCCTGCACCCAGAGATTTGAAAATCATGCAGGTGGCTTGCATGCCAAAAATCCTGAGAGGACAATGGAGGAGAAGGGGTTACATCATGGCCATCCTCCCCAGGGTGGTTTCTCACTTCCCTTCTCTCTCTGTGTGTGTCTTTCTCTCCGGCGAGAGCACACACCCTATGGCAAAAACCTTGACATTGTTTTTTAAAAAGGAAGAAGCTGAGACACAGAGAGGTTAATTGAGTTGCCCAAGGTGCATAGCTGGTGAAGGGCCAAGCTGGGCTGTGCACCCAGAACCCTCATCCTCACACTCCACATTGCCTGCTCGTGTGCTTGCTTTTAAGTGTATTTATTGAGGGGGGGGGTTTGTCCCACTGTGATCCTTCCATCCTGCCCTCAGCCTTCCAGCCAGCCAGAGCCGGATGCTGCTGGTGCGCTCCTCAGGCTGACTCAGGGTCCGAACCTCAGTCCTCCAGGTGGCTTCAGTATCACACAATGGACGCCCTGCCGCCTGCACTGCTGAAGTTGGACCTCCCCTGGGACTTTTTACCAAGAGAAGGAAGTAGAGAGTTTATACTTGGTCTTGCCACACTCCTGTCCATACTGGGCACAGGGAGAGCCTGGGAAAGAGGTGCCTGGAGCTGGCTCAACCTCCTTGCCCAGGCTTGGGGAGGGCTTAGAAGCAGGAAGAGACTGGACACAGACCAAGCACCGCATTCACTGGTTGAAGGGATTCCAGTTGCTCACACCCGGAGTTGGGCCCGGAGGCCTAGAGCAATTGGAGGCCAGGCTCACACCCGAGAGGCAGCTGCTGAGCTTCCTGTCTTTGGGTGCAAAGGTGTACAGCAGCCCTCCCACACTGCAGGCCAGTGAGGCTCTGAGAAAACGTAAACAAAATGAAAACTGTTTCTAACCTCAAGAGTCCTCAGTCACCTGCATGGCCCCTGCACCACCTGCACCACCTGCACCACCTCTGGGTCTTCCAGCCAAACAGTCCACGATAACCCCAATCTGAGCACAACTCCAGACCTAACTATCAGCACAGGAAGTACAGGGGGAGAGGAAGAACATGTTAAAGTACTCCACAGAGATGCAACTTAAAAAGCCGGTTGGCATGAACTCTACAAGGCAAACAATCCATTTTTGTCAAACAAAACAAACAAACAAAAAACTATGCTAAACCCCACAGTGGCTTACATGGTAGAGTATCACTGGATGGTGGTGGGGCCACAAGGAAGCCTGGGTTCAGATCCCACGTTGCTCTGAACACACTGGACCTGCCCGTGATCCTGGCTGGCTGAGAGGTGAAGGGGAAGGCCTGTCTCTTTCTTCCATTAAAATAAATAAATAAATAATTTAAAATGCATGCCAGAGAAAATACAGAGAGAAGAGCCCCTAAGAAACAAATTAACACATTTCAGTCCATGGGCTGTGTTTGGATACTGATTTGAACAAAATAACTTTTTAAGTAAGAATGTATTTTAGGAGCTGGCAGGTGGTGTGGTGGTTAAGGGCCCTGGACTCCTACATGGCTGACTGCAGTTCGAGTCCCAGACCTGGCGGGTTGCTTTCTCACTTTCTCTCTCTCTCACTCACTCTGGCCCTCTTTGATCAAATTTAAATAAATAAATAAAGTTAAATAAAAATAATTCTTAAGAAAAAAAGAATGTATTTTATAAGAGAGGGAGAGAGATAAGAAACCTTAACAGGGTCTCACACTGCAATTCCCCCCACAGCCTTCCCAGCCGCTCGAACACAGGTGTGTGTGCTCAGTGTGGCACAGTTGACCTGGGAGCCAAACCCAGGGACCCAGCACCAGAGTGGCACTCCACGGCTAAACCACTGTAGCTGACCCAGTGACTCCTTTTTTATTTATTTGCTTACTTATTTGAGAGCTTTTCCCCCCTTATTTATGATAGAGTGTTTGTGCACACATGTGAGAATGAGAGAAAGAGAGAAAGATGGGCTCGCCTCGTCACACCGTGGTTAAGCCCTGCAGACTCAGCTGGATCCCACATGGCCAACTAGGGTTCAGCCAGCCCCCAACCGCTTGAAAAACATCCCAGGAAGGCCCAGGATACTGATGGGATGAAGAATTGGAGAAGAAAGAGTTGCCCTGTGATCAGGTCTCATCGTGGGGTTTTCTCACGCACACATGTACATGTCCCCTCTGGCAATAAAAAATAAATAGATAAGGGCACCCTGTCGAGGGTGCCTCCCCTTTCTCGGTATCTTTCTTTCTTATACACTCTGTTTCATGAAAGAAATAAAATAAACTTAATTTTTTTTTTTAAATGAGTCCCCCATCTAGGAAACCTCTGAGGTAGGCCTATACAGCTGATCACTTTAGCCTATACCTGAGGGGCTCCACCAGGGCTGCCTGGCCACACAGCCCACGTTTCTTCTGCCACACACTGTGTCACTTCCAAGCTGGTAAGTAGAATGGTCTTGATTTTTTTATATTCTCCATAAATTTTCCTTAGTAGCAGCAGATTTTTTTTTTTTGAGAGGTTTTTGCTATAGGGTGTGTGCGCTCGCCAGACAGAGAGAGAGAAACAGAGAGATAGAAAGTGAGAAATCACCCCCCAGGGGGGATGGCCACGCCGCAATCCCTTCTCCTCCGTTCTCCTCTTGGGATCTTCGGCACACACGCACACGTGCCCGGCGTGAGTTTTAAGCCACTGGGTCCGGGATGCAAACCATGGTCAACTACATGGGAGTCCAGCAACATAGCCATTACGCTAACTGCTGGTCCCCAATAGCAGCAGATTAAAACGTTAATGGAAAAAATTAATATTGATAGAATCTGAAAATAATTACTGGTTTTACAACCTATTTTTCTTCCTTCCTTCCTTTTTATTTTTTTATTTTTTTATTTTTTTTGCTATAAGGTATGTGTGCTCACTCACTGGAAGCAGAGAAAAGGAGAGGGAGCAGAAAAGTGAGAAATTACTCCCTGGGAATGATGGCCACAGTGCCCTCTCCTCCATTTTCTTCTCAGGATTTTGGACACACACATGCACCCACACATTTCCCAAGCAACCAAGTCTGAGACTTGAACTCTACAATCAGCCACATGAGATCCAGCTGCCTTAACCACTATGCCACCCACCTGGCCATGAGAACCTATGTTTCTCTGTGGGACACAACCACATGTTCATCAGCCTGTTTCTCTGTGGGACACAACCACATGTTCATGTCATGGAGCAAGATTTTCAGCTAGTTCTTTCTTCCTGTTTCACCCAAGGGAATTGAATGTATCAGCATTTCATAGTGCTTGGCAAAGAACATCATGGTTCCTTGGGGGATTCCTACTGGGCCAGTTCTGTGATCCCTGGAGCCAAGCAGACACTCCTCCCTTCCTCCTGTGGACTTTCTGCCCACCTAGCACTCAGAGGCTACCTGGTGTCTCTTGGATAGGGAAGAAGATGTGCGGCTCAGCTTGACCATCAGCAAGGAGGGTCTGTGGTCCTCACAGCCCAGAACAGCAAGCAGGCTGTAATATGCATGCTGAATCCAGTTGAGTGATCAGTAGTGGCTGCCTGGAGTACTGTGTTGAGCCAATTAAAAAACTGGGACCAGCAGTTGGCATAATGGGTATGTCACTGGACTCCCATGTAGTCGACCGTGGCTCGAGTCCCAGACCCGGTGGCTTAAACTCATACCAGGTGTGTGTGCGTGTGTGCACAAGACCCTGAGAGGAGAATGGAGGAGAAGGGATTGTGGTATGGCCATCCCCCCCGGAGGGTGATTTCTGGCTCTCTCTGTCTTTCTGGAGAGTGCACATGTCCTATAGCAAAAAAAAAAACCTCTCCAAAAAATATATATTATTGATTATTGGGCTGGTCCTGTAGTGTAATGGTTAAGTGCTGTGCATTAGGAGCAGATTCCACAAAGCTAACCATGGTTCAAATCTAGGCCTTAGCACCTTGAAAAACATGTTGGTTGTCTGTGTATGTATACTCAAAATTCTTGATGGGGTGAAGAAATGGAGGAGAAGTGATTGTGGCATGACCATGCCCCATTGTGAGGGTGCCTTCCTTCTCTTTCTTATTCTCTCTCTTTTTCTGTCATGAGCATGTACACCCTCCAGCAATTAAAGAACAGAAATGAGAGGATTCATAAGCCATATTTAGAACTTGGCAAGAAAACTCTGATTGATTATTGATGTCTGCATGGGAGAGGTTATGGAGGCTTGCTCCTATGTTATACACCTGCCATCCCAAGCTTGGGAGACACTCTCTCACTCAATAGTCAACACAGAACATCTCTGTTATCTCTAGTTAAAAAAATATGTGGGAATTTCTTCCCACCAACAACCAGTTTTGGGGTGGACACCATTTGGGTGTCCTCTAACTTAATTCTGACACTTCTACCTGGAGGTAGTTACAGAGTCCACCAGACTGATAAGACGGCCCATGCCCACTTGAGATGCCACTGTACAGAACATCAGACCAAGAAGGAGAAGACAGGTACTCTGCTGTAAAATCTCTCTGTGACCCACCTAGTCTCTTTCTGCCTCAGTTTCTTGTCTGTGAAATGATGATAACAATTCAGTCATTGTGAAAAACATACATCACTTTGGAGATTCCAACTGTTTTAAGGGTTGTGTGCCAAGAAATAGGATCAAATATACATAGAAGACCAATTGTTGATACCTGTACTTCTGACCAAATGACTGTACAGCAAGGACCCCCTTTTTGGGTTTAGTTAATTTGCTAGAGCAGCTTATTGATCTCAGAGAGACACATTTACTCCTTTATCATAAAGGATATTACAAAGATGCAGATGAAGGGAGACAGAGCGTGTGGACGGGAGTACAGAGCTTCCTGTCCTCTCTGGGCACATCACCCTTCAGGAACCTCCACTATTCAGAAGCCCCCCAACCCTGTTCTTTTGGGTTTCTGCGGAGGTTCATTACATATACAAGACTGATGAACTTATTGGCCATTGGTATCAACTCACCCTTCAGCCCCTTCCCCTCCACGGAAGTTGTGAAGCGGGCAACTAGCCCCATTCTGAGGCTATCTAGGAGTCCTTGGCCTTGTGTTAACTTATTAGCATACAAAATACCCACATCACTTTGGAGATGCCAAGTATTTTAGGGATTGTGCGCCAAGAAGCAGGAGCACATATTAGATCATGACATATTTTTCCTGTTTTTCTATGCGAAAAATGCACCCTGACTTTCCCAATGACCAAATAAAAGACCAAATATATCTGTAACAATATATGTATCTATTATATATAGTTATAAATGTAAAGATGTGCATATATGTATATCTTGTAAATCACAATCTCACAACCACGTACTATGTGCCAGCCACTGTGGTGAGTATTTTACACATCTCACCGCATTTCACTCTCACCATGACTGAATTGTTATCACGTTCCACAGATGAGAAACCGTGGCAGAGGCTAGGTGGGTTACAGAGGGATTGGACAGCAGAGAGTCAGTCTTCTTGGTCCAGTGTTCTATACCAGTGGTTCTGAGTGTGGTCCCGGACCAGCAGCCTCAGCATCATCTGGGAACTTAATAAAAGGCAAATTCTCAGGTCCCACCTTAGACCTGCTAAATCAGAGACTCTGGGAGTGGGATCCAGCCCTCTGGATTTTAACAGCCCTCCTGGGTGATTCTGATGCACACTGGAGTTTGAGAATCACTGTTCCACACAGTGATTTTGTGTTCCTATGTTTCTACTGCCTCTTTCTAGCCCCTTTCTGTGGCAACCCCCAGAGTAAAGAAACCATGTATGCTTGGAGCTGGAACAATCTGACTGCAAGGGCAGAGGGCAGGAGTGATAAGGTAGTGCTTCTCTAAGCACCAAAAGCTGTCCCTAAGTGCCTGGAGTCTAGAAAACACCCACAGTGCCAGGCCAAAGGTTTCTGGTTTATGACCCTTTCAACTACACTCTACTCCATGGTGGGGCCTCAAAGGAATTTCTGCTCAGCATTTGAAATATGGACCCAAACAGAAACAGAGTCTGAGGCCTTTTTTTTTTTTTTTTTTGGAGAGGTTTTTTGCCATAGGGTGCATGCGCTCGCCAGACAGAGACATAGAGACAGAAAGCGAGAAATCACCCCCCAGGGGGGATGGCCACACCGCAATCCCTTCTCCTCCATTCTACTCTTGGGATCTTGGGCACGCATGCACACGCGCCCGGCGTGAGTTTTAAGCCACCGGGTCTGGGATGCGAACGGCGGTCGACTACGTGGGAGTCCAGCAACATAGCCATTATGCTAACTGCTGGTCCCCAGAGTCTGAGGCCTTTTGCATCACTTACTTCCCTCTCCTCCCAGGCATTGCTCACGTTCTCCATCCATCCATCCACCCATCCGTCCACTCCTTAAGTATTCACTCTGTGCTGCCTACAAAGCCCAGTGCTGAGAATACACAGAGTAACAATGAACTGCAACTGCTCCCAATACTGGCTGGCACATGGAAACTTTGCCACCACATAAGTGACCACAGGCATGGGATTCAGGGTCACAGGAAAGGGCCACAGGAATATGGCAGACCCTGGATCCTGAACCTCAAGGGCAGAGCAGGACTTGAAGCTGGGTGAGTACCATGGAGGAGGGAGTGCCTTCAATTCTCTTGACAAGAAATGGCATGACCCACAGCTCTGAGACCAGGCTTGATCTAGAAGTGGGTAATTGTTATGTGTTTATTTTGCAGTGTTTTGATTCTCATTGAATCTAAACTTTCATTCATAATTATGCCTTGTCAGTACTAACTCCATGTTGAATGCTTTGACAATGTAACTGCATTCCGAATGTATGAAATTTGCTGTATGATAACTTGCCGCAACTGAACCAAAGGAGTTGACAGCCACCTTGCCCATGTGCAAATGAGTTGGTGGGCTCCAGGCTTTCCTCTCCCTAACTTGGACATCTGCAAGCTGAGATAACACATCTTCAGGCCTATAAATAAATGTAAGGGCCTTTAAATAATTATTTGAGATGCAGCTTGCTGGGACTCCACTGTGAGAATTCACCCAATAAGACAGATGAAGCTGAAAAGTCTGTCTTATTGAAAGTCTTTCCTGGGGTTAGTAGGTGGCATGGCGGCTAAGGTGCTGGACTCCTACATGGCCGACTGTGGTTTGAGTCCCAGACCTGGTGGCTTGAAAATCATACCAGTGTGTGTGTTTACATGCCCACAATCCCAAGAGGAAAAGGGAGGAGAAGGGTTTGTGGTAGGAATTGTGGTGTGGTCATCCACCAGGGGGATGATTTCTCACTTTACCTCTCTCTGTCTCTTTCCAGTGAGCACATGTGCCCTATGGCAAAAACCTTTTAAAAAAGTCCTTAATTTGCTATAGTGCACGTGTGCTCACAGGGGACAGGGAAGGAAAAAAGGGGAAGCACCTTCCAGGGTGATGATCACACAGCGATCTCTTCTCCATTTCTCCCATCAGGACTTGGGGCACACACGCACACATGAGCCCTATGTGTTTTCCAAGCTGCCAGGCCAAATCGCGCTCAGTCAGCCATGTGGGATCCAGCTGCCTTAACCACCACACCACTGGCTGGCCTCACATTAGATGTCTTTGAACTTCATTGATGATGACTTAACAGCACTCCGGACCCTTTCAAATGTCATTTAGAGAGGACTATCTCCAGGACTAAGTGAAAGATTCCTCCATGAACACACCGAATTTGGCTCATTAATTAGCACAAGTGTGCTAGTGTGGGCTCCTTTTTCCTACCTATTTACCTTTCACTTGTGTAGCTATCTATTTGCCCACTCTTTGCTTGACTGTGTGTTCTGTAATATACTAATTCATTCAGAATGCTCTTCTCTATGAATTAGGTATAGAAGAAACTGCCCCTCTGGCAAAGAGGTTAATATTTGCCACCAGGTGCTAGGGGAACTGGACCACCTTTGACAGGTCCAGATGTGACAATAGCATGAGGCTAGCTTTGAAGATCAGAGGCCCTCGAGGGCCGGCAGGCAAGCCAGACCCCTTTCCTACTCAGGCACTCTCTTGTCCTCTCCCAGCACCACTCTGGTTCTCTTTTGTCACAGCCACCTCCCACATTAGGGGGGAGATGGACACACTTTCTGTCTGTGCAGCAGTCGTTTAGAACTTAGAGCATTTAATCTGGGCGTAAATAAATCTGGGACTCCTGAAGGATGCATTAAAATGGGCGACTGGCACTGTGTCTCCAGACTCTGACCGAGGCTATGCAGGGTTCTGATTTCGAAGAGAGGTAAAGAATAAGTGAGCCACTCTAATCTTCCCCATATCTCTAAACCTTCCAAAGGACTCTTCATGCCAAGTTCTCTCTTAGGATGTAGTCTCTTTTAACTCTTTCCTTTGGTTGAGGTAATGTTCAGGAAATAGTTTCAGGCCAGGTCCTGTAGCCACCAGAGCTTTAGGGAAGAGTTGACACAATGCTGCATGTTCAGTGTGGGGGATGGCTGAGGATGGGGCATGTCCTGGAGAGACAGAAGGACTCCTTCGAGAATCTGAAAGGGGGCTGGATAATATACTCACCTAAGACCTCAGGGGGCACACCACAGTTCATTGGCCAGGTATGTTCCCTAACATTTGATTATTGAGGGGCTAGGAGGGGCTAAAGGAGTTGAGAGTAAAACATTTGATTACTGAGGGGCTAGGAGGGCTATTAGCATCAACAAGTGCTTTGGTGCAATGTTCTGACTGAAAGTTCTTACAAGAGAACAGTGACTTGCTGTCCAAGATCAAGAGTTTGAACAAGACAGAGAGCAGAGATAAATTTTCTCTGTTTTATCTTTAAATTATCTAGAGAGCTGCTCCTCAATAGCTAGAGGAAGCAGGCAATGGGCTTGTCTTCTCAGGCAAGAAAAAAACTCCTGAGCCAGAACAAGAGAGCAATATCAAGGCCTGCAGTGCAGAGAATGTTCAGTGTTTGAGGCTCTGGGCTAATTAGCCACTGAGAGGAATCGAGAGCAGGAAGCAAGGGAACAGGTTTATTTCCCTGGGGCAACACTGCAGTGCAGGCTTTGGGTAATCCCTGTGCAGAGCACAAACTCAGGGTGATCATTAGCAGAGGCTGGCCTGAATACAAGGGCAATGTCACACCTGCAAATGAGATCAATAACTTTTACTCTCAACTCCTCTAGCCCCTCCTAGCCCCTCTTATAAGAGAGAGAAGGAAAAGGAAACCGAAATAGGCATTTTCAGCTAGGTCTTCTGGGTCAAAAATCCTCCTGTCCCAGTCTCCCAGTTAGCTAAGAACACAAGTGCCTACAGTCATGCCTGGCATGTTCAGGTCGGCCTGAGAACTGATCCTGGGCCTCCCATGCATGCCTTGGTGGCTAGGCTTCAACAGTTTTCTTACACGGGGCACAGAGCTGACTCTGCGGCACAGCAGTAACACACTGCTCAAGAAAAGCTGAATCCACAGGGCGACCACAGTTCACCTGAAACACGCTATGCACACTGCTGCGTGACTGAGATCCTACAGACTAGAGCACTGGAGGAAGAGGATTATGGTGGGACCAGACCCTGTGTAGGGAGCGCCTCTCAATCTCTCTCTTTCTCTTTCTCTTTTTCCCTCACATGCATGGGCACACACTCTACTGTGAATAAAGATAGGTGGAGCGATAAATAGATGATAGCTAGAAAGACCGATAGAGGCATACATGCCTTCATTGTATAAGGTGCCCATATTAGTGATGCCACCTGTTGTGTAGCATAACATATATCTTTATTTGGAACTTCTGTACCCAAACAGAGAATGAGAGTAAATACCAACAGTAAGAGCCATTAAGTGAGGATTTAAGGCATGATGCATACCTCAGCATATTCCAGTTTGGACCAAGGGGGACAACTGGCAGACACTGTCCATCCCCACCTCTTA
>NW_006207133.1:3139876-3148414 GCF_000334495.1 Tupaia belangeri chinensis
AGCAGGAACCAATTTTGTATGGGAAAGCAGCACAAAACTATAATTTCCTGTCTCATTCACACCCAGCGGCCAGTTATGGCCAAGGAGATACAGCAGAAGTTAGGTTATGCTTCTGGAAGCTTCCTGAAAGCAAGCTGGCATGTGCTTTTCAGTCTTTGCTGTTCCCTTCTTTCTACCTGGAGTGGCCATGCCATGGTGAAGGTAAAGTAGCCGGACAAAAGGCCATACACAAGACATGGCTGAAACATGTGAATTCCGTGCCTGTTAAGGGATACTGTGAAAACTGTCTTTGCCATTGCAGGTGGTCAGGGTGCGCAGCCACATGGTGAGTTGTGAAGGTGGCCAGCTTCCTCAGGAGCCCCCAGCTTTTCCCTTCAGTTCCTTTTCCTCTGCTTAAGTTTCAGCTCCCGCAGCAAGCTGGGCAGCCTGCGGGGTCTGGGTCCAGGAGCACATGTCGCTCCTCCGGCTTTCTCCCCGCTGCGTTTCTCTGAACATTGACCTTGTTCTCATCTGCTGAGGACAGGCTTCCTTAAGCAGGGCAGGGACACAGTCAGAGGCAGCCCAGGCAAGAGCCCCATCCCAGGAGAGCCCAGAGAAGAAAGGAAGGGACTTGCATGCTTTGTACACAGTACCCTGGGGTTGTCCTGTTTCAATTATGTGCTCAAATCACCAGACCCAGCTCTGTCTCCACCCTGGGCCACATGCCCATGGCCGTGGGCAGGAGGGATAGGATTCTGAGGCTGAAGCTTCACTAGGATCAGGTGAAATGGCTATGGGAGGAGCCAGTCTTCCCCTCGAGGAGAGGCTGTGTTACCTAGAGGGGGTTGGACACTAAGATCTTAGTCTTAGTGTCTGTAGGACACTAAGATCCAGTATGTCTGAAGGTGTGCATTTGTGGGAGGATTGGGTGAGGGAATAAAGCATTGACTGTCATTCAGGCAGAAGCCAGCACAGGGAGATGCTGGGATTACCGACATTTGTGGAGTCCTTTGCACCCAGACACAATGTGGAAAGCCTAATGCATTCCCAGCTGAAATGATTCTGCTAGCAGTAAACCCATGAGAGGCAGATACTTCCTCTACTGCCTCCAGCTCCACCAGCCCCGGCCAGCCCCACCAGCCTGCCCTGGAGCCTGCTTAGATTTTCCCCAGTATACAGCATTTCCTGGTTCTCTGCTCTACATCTAACCAGCTGAGCATTCTAGAAGACCTCTAGGAAAGAGCTGTGGTAGATTTGTGACTCTTTAAGCAAACCCAAGTCTTTCAAGAGCACACAGGTTGTGAGTGGTGAGGACCAGGGTGCAGCATTGTGTCCAAGTGCGGAGCACTGACCTTACCTGGATTTAAACTCCCAACCACCATGACTGACCGTACATGCCTGGGTTAGCTGTTGAACCTCCTTGCGTTTCTGCGTCTTCTCTCTAAAATGGAGACATAGTAGGACTGCCAAACAAGTTGATGTGAGAAGTAAATAAAATAATACAATCTAGTGTGCTTGGCACAATCTCTAGTTTGGAGTACATGCTCAAGAAATATATCATTGCATTCTAACATAAACCCACACAGAATACCCTATTCAAGTGGTTGCACAAAAATCTCTCCCTCTTGGGACCAGCAGTTGGTGTAATGGCTATGTTGCAGGACTCCCATGTAGTTGACTGTGGATCGAGTTCTGGACCCGGTGACTTAAATTTACACCGGGTGCATGTGCGTGCGTGCCCAAGATCCTGAGAGGAGAATGGAGGAGAAGAGATTGCAGCGTGGCCAACCACTGGGAGGTGGGGGGTGGCGGGGGTGGGGTAGGTGATTTCTTGCTTTCTCTCTCTCTGTCTCACTGGGAGGTGGGGGGTGGGTGGGGGTGGGGTAGGTGACAACTTGCTTTCTGTCTCTCTGTCTCTCTCTTTCTGGTGAGTGCACATGTCCTAGAGCAAAAAAAAACCTGTCTCTCAAAAAAAATTAAAAAAATCTCTCCCTCTTATCTGCTGCTGACCCCTTCAGGCACCAACAGCCCATAATAGTAATAGAAACTTTTCTAAGTGCCCGAGGGCTCCCTGTCTGCTTAAGCAATTAGGAGCCAACCTCTCCTTTTGAATTGGAGTTGCAGGAAAGGCAATCTGCACACTCGCACTTAACGATGAGCATGATCTGAGAAATGCGTGCTTAGGTGATTTCATTACTGTGTGAACATCACGGAATGCACTTGCACAAACCTAAGTGCTTATCGCCTGCCCCACATGAGGCTGGCTGGCATAGCCCATTGCTCCTAGGCACGAACCTGGACAGTACGTTACTGTGCTGAATGCTGTAGGCAGCTCTTACACAATGGTATGTATGTACCTAAACGTACATAACAAAGGAAAGGTACGTAAATGAACACTGTGAAATCCTTTAAATGGCACACTTGTATAGAACATTGACCTCGAGTGGATCTTCCTGAACTGGAAGATGCCTGTTGTCCCGAGGCCATGGAAAATTTTCAACTCTTAGAATCTCACGGGACCACTATCATATATGCAGTCCTTAGGGGCAGGGGCTGGGTATCGTTTTTAAAGCTCGCCAGGTGATTCTAATGTGCCGAGGGAGTTAGCAGTTTGGGTTTGGGCCCTGACCCCTGCCTGGAACTCTAGTTTCCCTTTGCCTCTCTACTCAACCTGATAGTCTGAGAATTAGAGACGCGCTATTAGCCAGAGTCTTCATGTTAAAAGTTTGCTTCCAGGGCTAGTTAGTGGCATGGTGGTTAAGGTGGCTGGATCCCACGTGGCCTACTGTGCAGTTGGAGTGGCAGACTCTGACTTGAAAAACATGCTAGGCGTGTGTGTGTGTGTGTGTGTGTGTGTGCATGGTCCTGGGGGAAGGTGGAGGGGAGGGATTGTGGTGTGGTCATCCCCACTGGGAGGTGTTTTCTCACTTTCTCTCTATCTCTCTGTCTTTTCTCCAAAGAGTGCATGCATCCTATGTTAAAAAAAAAAAATCTTAAAGCAATAAGTCGGGCCAGGAGGTGATGTGAGTTAGGCGGCTGGAACCTACATGGCTGCACAGTCTGAATACTGGACCTGACAGCTTGAAAATACTGTGGGTGTACTTACATGCCCAAAATCCTGAGAGGAAAATGGAGGGGAAGGGATTGCAGCATGGCCATTCTCCCTGGGGGCGATTTCTCACACTTTCTTTTTTTCTCTCTCTCTTTCTTTCTGGTGAGCGCACACGCCCTAGGGCAAAAACTAACTACAATAAGTAAATAAAGTCTACTTTCCAGAAGGAATTAAATGTGTCCCTCTCTCTAGTGAGAGCACACACCCTCTGACAAATTTAAAAAATAAAGAAAGCCCCTTCTGCTTTACTCTTTAAACCAAAGAAGCAACCTGACGTAACCTGATGTTAACTATTCCGTTATCTTCCTATTGCTCTGTTTAACCATCTCCACCCTACAAGTACCTTTAAAAAAACAAACTTTGTTTATGCTTTCTTCATCCCTCCTGTCTATAAAACTAGTCTCTCTGTTCACTCTTTGGAACACTTGCCCTGTTTTACGAAAAGAGGTGTTGCCCAATGCTAGAATCATAAATAGAGCCAATTAGAATCTTTACATTGCTGTTGCTTTGTTTTTGGAACAAGTTAATGTTGATTAGTTCCTCATACTCACTTGAGTCCCAGATCAATGAAGGAGGAAAGGTAGAGAGTGTGTGGAGGGTACCTGG
The DNA here is from genome assembly GCF_000334495.1 of Tupaia belangeri chinensis. Classification (NCBI taxonomy): domain Eukaryota; kingdom Metazoa; phylum Chordata; class Mammalia; order Scandentia; family Tupaiidae; genus Tupaia; species Tupaia belangeri. Next base: position 3,143,574 of record NW_006207133.1, read on the forward strand.
GCTGGGTGTACCCAGTCATAATTCAAGAGTCTAGGACAGTGGTTGTCGACTGGCCAGCCCAAATCAATAATCTGAACCTCTTGGGTGGGACCCAGAAAGACATATTTTTAAAAACTCCCCAGGGGATTCTACTGAGTAGCCAAGGTTAGGAACCACACGTGTAGAAGAAAGGAACTGGGAAGATACTGTCTATGTTTGGAGAGAAAAAAGGTAGTTTTTTTCTTTCTTTCCTTTTTTTTTTAGGCTTTTGCTGCAGGGCACATGCATACGCCAAAGAAAGGGAGAGGGAAAGTGAGAAACCATTCCTTTTCCTCCATTTCCTCTCAGGACTTTGGGCAATCATGCACACGTGCCCTGAGTGATTTCAAGCTACTGGATCCAGGATTTATTTATTTATTTATTTATTTATTTATTTATTTATTGGAGAAGTTTTCCTATAGGGCACATGCGCTCGCCAGAGAGAGAGAGACAGAGAGACAGAAAGTGAGAAATCATCTTCCGGGGGGATGGCCACGCCGCAATCCCTTCTCCTCTATTCTCCTCTCGGGATCTTGGGCACACACGCACATGCGCCCGGCGTAAGTTTTAAGCCACCAGGTCCAGGATGCAAACCGCGATCGACTACGTGGGAGTCCAGCGACATAGCCATTACACCAACTGCTGGTTACTGGATCCAGGGTTTGAACTGCTTTCTGCCATGTGGGAGTCCAGCACATTAACCACCATACCACTTGCTAGCCCCAGAAAAGTTTTTACTATCTTCTTAGGTCAATTGCTTAGGGATCTGCAGATAAACTGATGAGAGATTAGCAAAAGAAAAGACAGATTTTAATGACATAGATAGGCATTCACCAAAAAAAGTGATTCAAGGACAGGTTTAGAATTTGAGGCATAAATAGCATCTTAGGGAAAGGGGGAAGAAAAGATACTTTTAGGAAAACAAAATGAAGCTTGAGTTGTGTCACTTCCATTAAATATTATGTTAGAAATAAAACTTGATCCCAGCTAATCATAAGCAACCACCTAACATAATGATTATGTGACTAGAGACTTTCCAACAAGAAACCTTAAAAGGGGCAATTTTGGAGGCCAACAGGTCGTGTGGTGGTTAAGGAGCTGGACTCTCACAGGGCTGACTGCGGTTCAAGTCCAAGACCCTGGCAGCTTGAAAATCATGCTGGGCACATGTGCATGTGTGCCCAAACTCCTGACAGGAGCATGGTAGAAGGGATTGTGATATAGCCATTCTCCCTGGGAGGAGATTTCTCATTCCCCCCGCCCCCCCTCCAGTGAGCACACACACTCTATGGGGGGAAAAAAAAAGGTGATTTCTTCTCCATTTCTCCATCCTTGCAGGATTTAGGGCATGCACACACACATGTGCAGTGTTTTTCAAGCTGCCGGGGCCAGGACTGAACCACATGGTCTGCCCTGTGGGATCCAGCTCCCTTAACCACTCACTATACCATGCCATGATCTGGCTTGCATAACCTTTTTTTTTAAGTGATAGAAAAAGACATGTGGGGGTACCAGCAATTGCAGTAATGGTTATGTTGCTGGACTCCCATGTAGTCGACCATGGTTCTAGTTCTGGATCCAGTAGCTCAAACTCACGCCAGGCGTGTGTGGTGTGCGTGCCCAAGATCCTGAGGGGAGAATGAAAGACAAGGGATCGTGGCATGGCCATCCCGCCTGGTGGGAGAGGGTGATTTCTCGCTTTCTGTCTCTCTGTCTTTCTGGAGAGCACATGCACCCTATAGCAAAAACCTTTCCAAAAAAAATTTTTTTTTCAATAAAAACTGTGTGGTTCAAGTCCCAGATTCTGTGGTTTGAAAAACACACTAGGCACATGCGCACATGTGCCCAAAATCCTGAGAGGAGACTAGAGAAGGGATTGTGGTGTGCCTATCCCCCATGAGGGCTGATCTCTCTCTCTCTTTCTCTCTCTCTCTCTCTCTCTCTTTCTGTCCCAGTAAGTGCACACACCTAATAGCAAAACTAAGAAAAAAGGGGAGGGGGGGATGCATGAGAGAGAGAGAGAAGTACTCTCAGTGGCGTGTCTTCATGCCACTTCAGCTTTCGGGATCCCGGGCACCTGAACATATCCACCCTGTTTTAGGCCAAGCCAATGGCTTCCAGACCCTCAGGCCACTTGCATTATACCCCACAAGCACCTAGGCCTCTGAGAACTTTCTGAAGTTCCCTTGTACAAAGAGAATAGGGAGCAGCAAGTGAGACAGGGTGCAGCTCTAACTGGGGAAGCCAGGGAGACCCTGTAGACACCCATGGGGGAAAGGAAAGGGAAGAGCTGCCACACAGAACAGGAGCAGAAGTCCTGAGGCTGGATGGAGCTTCCTGCCTTGGCCTGAGTCAGCAAATGTTGTTGGAGCCACTGGGGTGAGGATCAGAGCGGCAGGAGATGGGACAAAGGGGTGCACAGGGGCTGGGTCACTCCAGCCTTATGAGCCTTGGAAAAGAACAGATGAGAAGCGGCACGAAGAGATGTTGGAGGTGAGAGGAGGCTGTTACATAGAGTCCGGGCTCAGCGAATGATACCGTAAAGTGAAGATCTTAGAAGCCAAATCTCTCTGTCTCCCATCCCTCATTTTCCCCAAGGCAAACCATAAAAACTAGAATCCCTCTCTCCCAAGGCAGTCATAAAAATAAGAACTTCTCTCTCCAAAGAAGCCATAAAAACCTCAAAAACATTGCTCTAATTTTCCTCTACCCTTAGGAGTTTAGAAGTTAGCCACAAAAACATTCTCTGATTTGCTTTATCTGTTGTTAGATTAGAAGACCCTCATTCCAGAAGAATCCATCCTCATTCCCAGGAGAGAGAGTGCTGCCCAGAATAGCCAGAAGAATCTAAACAGAGTCCTTCCTGTGTTTCCCTGCTCAGTCTACTTCCCTAGGCTTATACCCTATTTGCACAAGCATATTTCTATACTGTGACTGCTGCTTCAGCAGACCTTAGCATAAAATCAGATAGCTCTCCCTGTATCTTTGGATCTTCAATCGGAGGGCTCCAGTTTGCATAATATATACTACAAAAATCTTTTGTCTTTTCTCTATTTTTTTTTTTAAATCCACTACAGGGTGCATGAATTTGCCAGAGAGAGGAAGTGGGAAACATCCCCCCTCTGGGTGGGAATGGCCACACCACAACCCCCACCCCCACCCCCACCCCAGGTGGGAATGGCCACACCACAATCCCTTCTCCTTCATTCTCCTTTCAGGATTTGGGTCATGCGCCCACACGCACCTGGCGTGTTTTTCATGCTGCTGGGTCTGGGACTTGAACTGTACAGTTGGTCATGTGGGATCCAGCCACTTTAACCTCCATATCATCTGGCTGTCCTCTCTTTTCTCTATTTTCAGTGAACCTCAGAGGGTAAATCCCTTTAACCCTACTACAGATATGCAGGTTAGAGAAGTTGGACCTGGAGTAGGCTGAAGCTGGGCAGCAGGAGATACAGAGGAGAGGATGGATTAAGGGTGTGAGGATGTGGGGCTGGAATTTGGGAGAGCCAAGGAGGGCACAGAAAGGAAGGAGAGGCAGATTTTACCCCTTCTTCTCACCAACAGGAACTTCATTGTTTCCTTCTTCATCTCTCATTGCCAGAACAGTGGTAAGTACATAGTAGGTATCAATCAATGCATTCATTTATTCAATGAATGTCTATTTATTTATTTATTTATTTTTAGGTAGAAAAGAGAATTTAATAGAAAAAAATAGAAAAGAAGTACACTCAAAAGACTCTTAGTCAATGAATGTTTATTGAACACCTACTCTGTGCCTGGTTTTATTGTAGGCAGGCACCGGCAATATTCCAGTGAACAGGTCTTTGACCTCCTGCAGTTCACATTGAGAAGAAGAAGGGAAACATAAAGGTGTGTGTGTGTGTGAGTGTGTGCGTTTATATGGCGGAAGGAAAAGGAGAATGGAGAGGGATGGAAAAGGAGAATGGAGAGGGATGTTTTAGATACATTGGTCATTGTAGGCATCTCTCATCAAGTGGCTTCTGAGCCTGAACTTCAAGGGAATCAAGCAAAGGAGTTGTAGATACAAATGAACATCTTACAACAGCAGTTCCCAATCTTTTTGTCACCAGAGAATGGAAGACAATTTTCCCACAGAGCAGGGGGAGGAAGGATGGTTTGTGGATGATTCAGCACATTATATTTATTGTATACTTTCTTTTTATTTTTATTATGTCGTAATATATAATGAAATAATTATACAACTTACGACAAGGCAGAATCTGGAGAAGCTCTGAGTTTATTTTCCTGCCATGAAAATACAACTGCATTCAAAGCCAAACTGGAATTATGGGGGTGATGAGTGAATGTTGGGATTTATATATTTTTAAAATATTTTTTACAATTTACATTTAATTATAATATTTCTTTACAGCATACAATATGGTTTTTCAATGCTTACATGCATTGCCTGTCAAGCAAGTCAATAATATTACACTACCAAACAACCCAGTAATACAAATCCTGGGTATTTATCCAAAGAATAGGAAAACACTTAGTCAGAAAGACATTCGCACATTCATATTTATTGCAGCATTATTCAAAATTGCTAAGACATGGAATCAACGTAACTATGTTCTTGGGAACAGATGACTAAATTGAAAAAATGTGGCGCATATACGCTATAGAATACTACTCAGTCATAAAAAACAATGAAACCTATCATTTGGTACAAAAGCGGATGATTACAGAAGATTTAATGTGAAGCAAAGCAAGCCAGACTATGAAAGACAGACATTGTATATCCCTGTTCGGGATATATGTGTATATATATATATATATATATATATATATATATATAT
>NW_006207133.1:3148488-3151943 GCF_000334495.1 Tupaia belangeri chinensis
GGGCACGCACGCACACGCGCCCGGCGTGAGTTTTAAGCCACCGGGTCCGGGACGCGAACCGCGGTCGACTACGTGGGAGTCCAGCGACATAACCATTACGCTAACTGCTGGTTCCCCCAAATGCCCACATTTTATGGCAGAAACTGAAAGATGGGAAAAGGAAAAGAAAATGGAATATTGGCATTTTGATACATTTCAGTGTGAGAATCTAATGCTTCCACAGATCTGACAGGAGGCAGAGCTCAGGTGGTAATGCAAGTGATGGGGAAAGGCTGTAAGTACAGATGAAGCTTTGTTTGCTTCCCTGCTGTTCATCTACTGCTGTGTAGTGAGTTCCTAACAAGCCACAGACTGAGAGTGGTCCATGGCCTAGGGACTGGGGACCCCTGTCCTATAGAAAGTCCACTCAGCAGAGGAAGCAGCCAGTACAGAGGCCCAGAGGTGAGAGACTACTTGTTGATTCACTAATCAGCACCGAAGTCCCTGTCATTAGACTTGGAGCCTTCTGAGGAACATGCCTGAGTCTTTCTCATCAAACAAGAGTGGTCAGAGGGCAAGGCAGGGTCCACTTTCTCCTTTCTGTAGGCCAGTCATCTTTCTCTAGTCCTGGACAGACCTAGAAGTAAGGGTGGAGGAGGGACAGATGTTGAATCTGCTACAGTCTGTAGAAAAGGCAAGAATGTCAAGGAATAGGCAGGTGCTGTGCTGTCCCAGAGCCTATGACTACCACCCATGCTGTTTCTGGTTTTAACTCCTAGTGGTCCCAACCTGTCACCCTATCTGCACCCTTGCCCCTGCCATAGCCCACATTCCACTGAAGCTCCAGCCTCTCCAGATAGTCATCTCCTGGTAGTTATTTGTTTCCTCTCTCTCTTGCCAGAGGTTGGGCATGAAAAAGGGGTGATGCAAATGCTGCCACTCCACATTCTACCTCAAGTCCCCCTCAAGTCCTAGGAGGTACTTAGGAGTATCTGAATCTTAGAATCTCAGCACACATTCTATGCTGACTCCAGGCCTGTGTCCCAGGTCTTCTTATGAGCAAAAAATGATTAGAACTAGAGAGTCACTTCCTTATTATACCCAAATCATTTCTGCTTCTTCTGCTGTCTTGCTGACAAGACATGTTCTTCTAAATTCCACTGATTTAAGACATTTCTATTCTTACCAGGGAAGCATAAGTGGCTACAAATTCCCAAACATGCCTGACCACATCTACAATCTTAGAAGACACGTTCTGGTGCAGATGACCAATTTGACAGTTCTGATCATCATTCAGGCCCTTCCCCTCTTGATCAGGCAAAAGGCTGCAGCTAGAAGTTTCCCCTGCAGCATTCTAGGGCTCAAAGAGGTTCTGTCCCAACCAGGTCCTGTCCTCCTTCCCTTTGAAACCTGCTTTATAAAAATTTTTATTACTTATTATTATTCATGCATTTAATTGTTATACATCATTTAGTTTGTAAAGAGAGTTTACCCAACATGATATATGCCACACAGCAGGCGAGTTGAGAATACTATACACGACATCACCAACAGGCAACAGACCATATCTGTGTCCCATAAGTGTCTTCTCCATTTTTTCCCAAATTTTTCTTCCCGCACTCTTCCCCTCTCCCACTCTCTTTCCACTTTGTCCCCAGTGTCCATAACAATTTTCAATGCTTTTATGACTTCCAGTATTTCAGTCTCTACCATAGAATGTAGACAGTTGGTATATGTTAAGTGGAGACATACAATGTCTCTGTTTCATAGCCTGACTTGCTTCATTCAGCAATAAATCTTCCACGTTCATCCACTTTCTATGCCAGGGTCTTGTGTGTGTGTGTGTGTGTGTGTGTGTGTGTGTTTAATTAAAAAAAAATTATGGCTGAATAGTATTCTGTGGAGTATATGAAGCCCCTTTTTGGGACCAGAGCTATGGGGAGAGGCACTCCTGACCTCTGAGACCCCTGATTAGGGAGAAGGCAGGTGAGGACTGGGAACGGAAGGCCCCAGAGCAGAGAGTGGCTCACCAGCTGGGCCTGGCCAGCTGCCCTGTGCTCCAGCTAGGGCTTTGAAAGCCCAGCCCTAGGCTAGTGTCACCACCACCTGCAGCCTCACCCCAGCCTCCTGAGTCATAAACTCTGGGGTGGGCCAGCTCTCTGTGTTTTAACAGGACTCCAGGAGATTATGACATAGGATGGGGCAGAAACTCAGACATTGACTGGGACTGTGAGTTTAGTAGAGTCCTGGCATCCTACTGCTCTGATCATGCGAAGCCACGGGAAGCCACAGGCCTGATGGAATCAGATGAATCTCCACATGGGAGACAACTGTAACCTCGTCTCTTTGTCCCCAGGATCTTGGGGGGGACACAGAGTTAAGTGCCGTTGCTTTGAATGTCCTTGGGTAATTAAGGGGGAGCTGCCTGTCTGAGTCAGATAATCTAATTTACCCACTTAGTTAAGGATTGTGCTTCATCTTGCACTTTACCCAACTGAGGAAGGGGAGGTTGTCTTGGTTGGAGTTTGCTGTCCAGGGATTCTCTCTCAACCTCTATTCTTTTAAGGGGGGCCTTTTATGGAAAGTTTCCTTAAGAACTCAGGCCCATCACAATCCAGAAAGATTTTAATTTTATTACATTTGTTACATTTGTTGGGCAGATTTGCTTTTTTTTTAGAGATTTTCGCTATAGGGCGTGTGCGCTCGCCAGACAGCGACAGAGCAAGAAAGCGAGAAATCACCCCCCCAGGGGGGATGGTCACACTGCAATCCCTTCTCCTCCATTCTCCTCCTGGGATCTTGGGCATGCACGCACACACGCCCGGCGTGAGTTTTAAGCCACTGGGTCCCGGAGGCGAACCGCGGTTGACTACGTGGGAGTTCAGCGACGTAGCCATTACGCTAACTGCTGGTTCCCGGGCAGATTTGCTTTTATGATGGCCTCTGAGGAGACTAGAAGAAAGTTCCTAGCTTTCCCTTTAGGGGAGAAAAAAACTGATGCAAAGTTTACCCTAGAGAATTCTGCTCCATTCTCATTTAACCAAGGATCCTGCAAAAGCCCGACCTCTCGCACGTACCAGTATTATCTCACTTATTAACCAATGCTCTGAAACGTTAGCCAAGCTCCCCAAGGTCACACAGTGGTGGTGAAGAAAGCTGAGCCCCACCAGAAACCTTGTTCCTTTGGACCCTACTGCCTCCCGCAGACCCTAGCCTCGGTCAGCCGGTAGGAACCGAATCCTCCCGCCGGTCGGTCGCCCTGCCCGCCCTGGAGGAATCTGAGCCCCAGACGAAGCCATCCTCCGAGGTTCACCCTTTTCTGTGTTTCGAGAGCGAGGAGGGTGACTTCGAGTTCTAAAGTCAGCCTTCTGCCCTGCCCCTAGTGCCGATCCTCCTCCCTCGGACCCAGGGTATCCCAACCCCTAGGCGCCCAGTCCCTCCTCCTGCTCCCCCGGGGCCCCTCCCGGCTGCCCCCG
>NW_006207133.1:3152502-3176788 GCF_000334495.1 Tupaia belangeri chinensis
GGCGGGAGCGAGCGAGGCGACAGCGCGCGGCCAAGCACCGGCGCAGCATGACCGCCATCGCCGTGCAGGTAGCCCGAGGGCAGGTGGGGCGCTGAGCTGGGGGTACTGTCCCATCCTGGGGAGGGAAAGAATGGGGGGTTGCACCCACTGTGAGTGCAAGCGCTCCGCCGTGCCCGCCTCCTGTGGCAAGTCTGCGGGGTCCCCAGGAGGTTGGGCGAGAAGCAAGCTGGGGGCGCCCGCGCGTAACGCTGCTTCTGTCACGGCCTCCCCGGTCCACTGCTCGTGGGAGGACTTCTCCTAGAGGTCACCAGTGACCTGTTGATAAGGGGGAGAGGGTCGCCTCGTTTTTAAGAAATGGGGTGCATCTTGGGTGGAAGACCGACAGAATTGATTTTCAAAGTGAGGCTTGCTTTATATAATAGATGCGTCTCTCCGAAGCCAAAGCATTGTGAGGCGGGGTCTAGAAAGACCACCCTCCTTACCCCGAACGGTGTTTGGGAGCTGGGTAGCAGCGGTGGGCTCGCTGGGGAGGGTGGCCGTCTCCGAGAGAAGGCTCTGGCGAGGGGGAGAAGCCCGCACCTCCGGAGAGTGGGTTTCCCCCTAGAGCGGTGCGAGATGTTTATGTTGGCCGGGAACCTACGCGTTCCTACTCCTTGGCCTCGGGAAGTCAGCGGGTGGCGGTACCGCTACCCTGCGGCGAGCTTCCTTTACACACTGGCATTCCAGGGCTCACCTCCTCCAGAGTCTGTCCTCGGCACTGTCCCGGTGTTTATAGAGGTCGTGGACTTTGCCTGCAAGTGCTCGGTCTCCCATAACTCTGACTTAGTAGATATTATTGGGCCCATATTATAGATGCGCAGCTGAGTCTCGCAGGGAAGTAACTGCCGATTGTGGCCAGCTAATTAACAGAACAGAGATTCGAACTCTGGACTCCTGACTCCAAATACCCATGCGCCTCCTGCCTTTTATAGTAGGAAAAACCCCACCCACAAGGCATCCCCCAAACCCCTTAAAGCCAGGACCCAGCGCTTGGGTGGGGCAGGGAGTGGAACAGAGTGGTTCCTCTTTGTTCTGGAAGGGATTTTGAATCGGGATCAGGCAGCCTCCTGAGATGGGCAGTGGGGAAGGGCAGTCTTTCGCTTCAAGGAGTTTACAATCTATTTGCGGAGGGAGACCCGAATGTTAAATTTGGAGTTGCAAAATCTACCTGAGGATTAACTTCAGTTGGAGAAGAGGGCAGCTGCCTGCCGGGCTAAGGGTGTGGCGGGAGAGAGTGGAAGCTAGGTGGGGGGTTGTCCGTGGAAGAGGAGGGTGCTGGAGGGGTCCAGTGGGGCTGCGTGGAGCCAAGGACGCCGCTCTGAGCTGGGGAAGGCTGGGCCAGTGTGTCCCTGACAGGAGAGTGCGTATCCCCCTGCTAGGCAATGTGCTGAGCCTTCAGGGTGAGTATTGTTCACCCCCCCCACACACACACACACACATCATAGGAGGCAGAAGCTCCTGTCTCTGCTTACAGGCGAGGAAACGAAGAGAAAGAAAGGATAAAGAACTTGGCCAGAGATCAGACACAGCTCAAAAGCAAGCTCTGGGTCATGCAGGAAGGGGTGGGCCAGGCGGGCGCTGAAAAGGAGCAAGCAGAGGCAGGCTGATTCTTCAGAAGGTTGTTGACGAGGTTTCGGTATGGAGATGATGGTGGTGATGACGAAGGCCTCTCCAAGCCTGGGCAGAGTGGTAAGGAAAAGAAAATCTGGGCGATGCTTTGGGGATGTGAGGGATGGGTAGAGAGGAGCCCAGGGTGTCTCTGAAGGGACTGCGAAAAGTTCCTGGGGAAATGGAATTAAACTACAAGTTTATTGTAGCTCAAAAACTTTTGAAATCCATGCAGTTTTTCCATTATATGCATTTTCCATGAACTTTATGAAGCCCCTCCCCTCCCCCACCCAGTTCTTGGAGGAGCTATTGGTTGAGAGGAGCAGATGAGGACCTGGGTTTTTATGGGAGGCCAAGACCATGGCATTGGATTGAGTGCCCCACTAGTGTCAAGTGACGCTGTTCTTCAGGTCGCTAGAAATTATCTGGGGGTATAGATGATAAATGGAAACCCTTGCATTTTTATACCAGAGGAAGACAAGACCCTGAAAGGTCCGATTCATTGCTGAGGTAGGCGGCGGGGGCCACAGGTCAGGGCAGGCTCAATCGCCCTCTTCCCTTCCTTACTGCACTTCCACTCACCACACTGGTTGAAACAAGAGTTGCTCCTGCATCTGGGGTACTTAGCAGACAGTCTTGCTGGGGCTCTGACCCCGGGAGCCTCCGGGCACTGCCCTCTCCCCCACCACACATACACACCACCTGTCCTGGGGAAGATTTCAGGCTCTGGATCACTGAAAGCTAGCACACATGTCAGCAGCATGAAGTGAGGTGCCGGTGGAATGAAGACTCCAGTAGGTGTTATTATTATTTGTAATATTTCTTTAAGTTTCTTGCTCTCCTGGGAGAGAAACACAGCATCCCCATGATGTTGTGTGATCCCCCCCCAGCCTCAGCCAGCCCCAGATCACAAGCATGCGCTTGCCCAGCACACAGAGAGGTGTCTGGAGTGAATCCAGCACCTTTTCATGTGGGTCTGTCTTGCAGAGTGTTGCATTTTTCCACTGTTCTGCGCCCTTTCCTGTATTATTAGGAGCTCCTGAGAATTGGGAGCTGCCCACAGGCCATGCATCTTTACACACGTGATCTCACGGAATCCTTGGGAACGTGAGAGCTTACATGAAGCCTTGCTCTGGGATGGGAGGGGAGATAGATGGAATGAGGTCAGCTGTCTTCTCTTTCTGATCCTGTCATGATGTCTCAGGGCCTGGAGATTAAAGTCCAGTCTGTGCCCAGGATAGGTGGGGCCGAGGACGGGACAGGATGTGCTTGTTTTCCAGACACTGTGATGTCTAGGGTCAAAAGGTTTCTGGTTCTTGGGTCCTGTGATTTGTTCTCTGCGTGTGGGGCACTCCCTTCCTAAGACCAGATCGAGCTCTGGGTACAGAGTAACCTTGCCAGGTGCCTTCATGGTCATCACTTTCCTGCAGGTGTCACCAGCTTCGCTGTATAGATGAGAAAATGAGGGCCGAAGAGGTTAAGAAACTGCCCGGGGACAAACACCTTTAATGATGTGTAGAGTAGACACAAAAGCTGCCTGGATGCTCTCCCCCCCCCTCGCCTTTTACATTTTCTTTCTTCTGAGAAAGAGAGAGAGGCGCTCTAGGGTCCTCATGCTGTGGTTCACCCCAGCTCAGCCAGCAGGCTCACAGACAATCTTCACCCCACTACCCCCTCACGAGAGTGGTAAGGAAAAGAAAATCTGGGCGATGCTTTGGGGATGTGAGGGATGGGTAGAGAGGAGCCCAGGGTGTCTCTGAAGGGACTGCGAAAAGTTCCTGGGGAAATGGAATTAAACTACAAGTTTATTGTAGCTCAAAAACTTTTGAAATCCATGCAGTTTTTCCATTATATGCATTTTCCATGAACTTTATGAAGCCCCTCCCCTCCCCCACCCAGTTCTTGGAGGAGCTATTGGTTGAGAGGAGCAGATGAGGACCTGGGTTTTTATGGGAGGCCAAGACCATGGCATTGGATTGAGTGCCCCACTAGTGTCAAGTGACGCTGTTCTTCAGGTCGCTAGAAATTATCTGGGGGTATAGATGATAAATGGAAACCCTTGCATTTTTATACCAGAGGAAGACAAGACCCTGAAAGGTCCGATTCATTGCTGAGGTAGGCGGCGGGGGCCACAGGTCAGGGCAGGCTCAATCGCCCTCTTCCCTTCCTTACTGCACTTCCACTCACCACACTGGTTGAAACAAGAGTTGCTCCTGCATCTGGGGTACTTAGCAGACAGTCTTGCTGGGGCTCTGACCCCGGGAGCCTCCGGGCACTGCCCTCTCCCCCACCACACATACACACCACCTGTCCTGGGGAAGATTTCAGGCTCTGGATCACTGAAAGCTAGCACACATGTCAGCAGCATGAAGTGAGGTGCCGGTGGAATGAAGACTCCAGTAGGTGTTATTATTATTTGTAATATTTCTTTAAGTTTCTTGCTCTCCTGGGAGAGAAACACACAGCATCCCCATGATGTTGTGATCCACCCCCAGCCTCAGCCAGCCCCAGATCACAAGCATGCGCTTGCCCAGCACACAGAGAGGTGTCTGGAGTGAATCCAGCACCTTTTCATGTGGGTCTGTCTTGCAGAGTGTTGCATTTTTCCACTGTTCTGCGCCCTTTCCTGTATTATTAGGAGCTCCTGAGAATTGGGAGCTGCCCACAGGCCATGCATCTTTACACACGTGATCTCACGGAATCCTTGGGAACGTGAGAGCTTACATGAAGCCTTGCTCTGGGATGGGAGGGGAGATAGATGGAATGAGGTCAGCTGTCTTCTCTTTCTGATCCTGTCATGATGTCTCAGGGCCTGGAGATTAAAGTCCAGTCTGTGCCCAGGATAGGTGGGGCCGAGGACGGGACAGGATGTGCTTGTTTTCCAGACACTGTGATGTCTAGGGTCAAAAGGTTTCTGGTTCTTGGGTCCTGTGATTTGTTCTCTGCGTGTGGGGCACTCCCTTCCTAAGACCAGATCGAGCTCTGGGTACAGAGTAACCTTGCCAGGTGCCTTCATGGTCATCACTTTCCTGCAGGTGTCACCAGCTTCGCTGTATAGATGAGAAAATGAGGGCCGAAGAGGTTAAGAAACTGCCCGGGGACAAACACCTTTAATGATGTGTAGAGTAGACACAAAAGCTGCCTGGATGCTCTCCCCCCCCCTCGCCTTTTACATTTTCTTTCTTCTGAGAAAGAGAGAGAGGCGCTCTAGGGTCCTCATGCTGTGGTTCACCCCAGCTCAGCCAGCAGGCTCACAGACAATCTTCACCCCACTACCCCCTCCCGCATGCACAGGGAGCCCTCAGCTACGAAGCCAGGACCTTCCTGTGGGGGTCCAGCTGGGCTACCATGGTCCCCATCTGGCCCTACCGGGGTGCTCTTTACAGTGCCCCAGTCTCAGGACCCAGATCGAGGTCCTGGTCCTAGCTTTCGTATGGCCCTTTGGGTATCCCTCTGTCCTCTAATCCCTTTCCTTACCAGCATGGAGGCCCGAGCACAAAGGCACCATCGGAAGGCCCAAGTCAGGACAGTTATTAGTGACGTGGAGCCCACATCCTGCACATGCACAGTTGTCTGGGCAGCCGTAACAAGCTTTCCTGTCATCTAGGTGAACGATCTTCCCTCTAACCTACCTCCTATGGAGGTTCCCACTCTACCCACCTCACAGCTTTCACAATAAAATGGGGTCTCAAAACAGGCCTCCCTTTTTTTTGCTATAGGGTGCATGTGCTCACCAGAGAGACAGCGATAGAAAGTGAAAAATCACTCCCCTGGGTGGATGGCCATGGCCTCTGCCCTCCTCCTGGGATTTTGGGCAGCCTGGACCCCGCATAGGATGAGTTTTAGGCCTCTGGGTCTGAGACTCGAACCGCAGTTGACTACGTGGGAGTCCAGTGATGTAACCATTACGCCACCTGCTGGTCCCCAGGCCTCATCTTTCCGTCTCTGTCCCTGGGGTTGAAAGTACTGTAGCTCCTCCACCTGGGGCATGTGGGCAGACAGTCTTGCTGGGGCTCTGACCATGGGAGTCTCCCGAGGAGTGAGGCTGCTTTATGTCCCTCATGGAGAGTGTGGCCTGGACATGGCTCTGGAAGCCTTATGTGGCACAAGGTGCACCCCATAGTGGCCATCTCCATTCTCCTGGCTTCCTAGCTGTGACAGTCATGTGTGACCACTTACCTCCCAAGTAGGGATATAACCTGGGCTGCTTGAGACACACCACAGAGGGGGTGATGAACGGCTCGGCAGGGGACTTGGTTTAAAGGGGATTTAGGTGGGAGTAACAGTGGTTGCACGAATTATTATTATTATTATTATTATTATTATTGCACAGGGCACCTTGCCCTCCTAGAGGACACTGTGTCTGTGTGATACAGACAGGAACATGTATCTACAAACTGTGATCAGAACGGTGAAGAATTAACAGGATGCCTTGCAGAGAATACCAGGAGGGGACCCACTGTGGGTTGGGTGGGCAAGGAAAGACCTCTGGGGAAGTGACTTTGAGCTGAGATATGAATGGAGGAAAGGAGTTGACCTGGGGGACAGAGAAAGCTGTAGAAGAGCCTTTCATGTGGAAGAGGGACCAGCAGGTCTGAGGGAAGAAGGTTCTAGATGTGGAAACAGGACAGCCATTCCTGAGTGAGGGGTGAGGGCCAGTGCGCTGGGAGATGTAGGAGGAGAGATGGTGAGGGGTTGGGTGGGGCAGTGGCTGTGGTTCCCACAATTACTCTCTGCAGCACCTTTCTTTAGCTCTCTTGGCCAGGGCTTGGGAGTGGTGCCCAGTGGTATTCCAAAGATAAGACACCTCACTGGACCTTTAACCCAGCTTGCCACAAGCCCAAGGAGGTGGGGACACACTCTTCCAAGGCTGGGACCAGAGGCCTAGAGAGCCTGGAAGCTGCTAGAGCAGTTTGGCTGGCCAGCTCTGGGAGGGGTCTAGGCTGCCCGAGGCTGAGGGGTAAGGCGCACGTATCACTATCAGTACTGAGGGAACAAGGTGGTAAGGGCAGGACTGTGGAGAGTGCAGGGTCACATGTGGGGGGAGAGCCAGACTCCTGCATCCTGGGAAAATGGAGGGAAAGGGAACCTGCTTTGATATGCTCATGCTCCCAGTGTTCCCATGCTCGGCACAGCCCTGCAGCCCTGCTCTTATTTTTCATGCAAAGAAATCAAGGTCGCATGAGCCAGCCAAGACAGGTTTTCAGATTCCTAGAATTGACGAGGATTTGCCAGTCACTATAAAGATCATGAAAGGAAGAAAGGTCAAGGAACCTGTGCCTGGTAAACACTGGACAGTACAAGCCTAGAATGGAGAACGGCAGGTGGAATGGGGAAGAGTCTCCAGAGAAGGGGGTCTGTACTGTGAGTCTGTGGGTCTGTGAGTGTGGGGGTTGTTGCAGACCTCACCAGCAGAAGAACTGGCCAATGCAATTTGGAACGCATGTTCAGGGGTCTTCACTGAAGTACCATTCCCTGTGGTGTCTTCTAGGCCCAGAGGCTGTTGGGCCCCAGGAGGCCCCACCGGCGGTCCTTCTTCGAATCATTTATCCGGACCCTCATCATCCTGTGTGCTGCCCTGGCGGTAGTCCTCTCCTCGGTCTCCATCTGCGATGGGTACTGGCTCCTGGCTGGGGATCGCGTCTTTGGGCTGTGGCACTTCTGCACCACCACCAACCAGAGTGAGATACATTGTCTCAGAGACTTCAGTGGAACCGGTGTGCCTGGGCTCCCCATGGTCCTGGGCCTGGCCCGCAGCATGGGTGCCTTGGCCGTGGTGGCTGCCATTTTTGGCCTAGAGCTCCTCATGGTTTCTCAAGTGTGTGAGGACATCCACTCCCGGCGCAAGTGGGCCATGGGCTCCATCCTCCTCCTGGTCTCCTTCTTCCTGTCTTCTGGGGGGCTCCTGTGTTTTGTGATCCTTCTCAGGAGCCACATCACCTTCATGGGCTTCACCCTGACGTTCTGGTGCGAGTTCACTGCCTCCTTCCTCTTCTTCCTGAATGCCATCAGTGGCCTTCACATCAACAGCATCACCCATCCCTGGGAACAACCAAGGAAATTCTAAGCCCCCTCCAGTGACATCACATTCTACAGGAAACAACGGCCAAGATGGGACCTTTCCTCTGGTGGGGCTGGAGTGGGACAGTGACCTTGAAACTGCTGCCTCTTTGCTGCTAACTTCTGGGTGGTTGGCCAGAGATGGCCTGGGGGCCTCTGCAGCTGGTCTGTGGGGTAGGAGGCCAGGAGGGTGACTCAGCGCCACCATCTACTTAACCAAGTTATTAGGATGTTGATTTCGGAAGAAGAGAAACATTTCAAAATTCTTCTTGAGTGTTCTTCCCTAGGCTGGAATAGACCCGAAGCAGCATGGGGACTGGTATCCGGGCTAGCTGCATAGCCACACGTGGCTCACAGCTGGTTTATTGGCTGTGCTGTGGGATGCCTGGGGCTCCCAGGGTTACTCAGGATGGCTCCAGCTGACGGTCCTATCAGTGCCTAGGACTTTCCTCCATAAGCACTGAGGACCTTCGTGCACCTTTCCCTGGCTGCAGCTTTGGTCATGCCAGGAAGGCAGAGCTGAGGATTCCCTCAGATGTCTTATAGCTAGTGAGTTTTTCCAATCATTTGCTTTAATCCCTGCACTTTGTGAGACCCTCACAAACCCCAGTCACCAGCTGCCAGCATCTGGCCATCTTTTCCAAGGGCTCTCCCTGTCAGAGTCTCACCTGAAGTTGGATTTTGCTTCTTCTAGAGTTCCTAAGCAAGCTCCCCTGGGAGGGGTCACCTGACTTCTAACACACAGCCCTCCTGAGGCCAGCGTGTGCACATGTCCAGGTTTATAAGGGTCAGACAGCCTCAGGGCACCATTTTTGGTCCTAGAACACATTTTAAAGAGCACGTAACTAGCCCTGCTGGATTCCGGAGGGGGTGAGGGGAATAGCTAGATCTTGGGTAATGATTAACAACCCACTCAGGGATGAGTGTGGGAAGGGGGCAGAGACTTTGGAGATTTCTATCCGTACTGGCAAATCCGCATTTTTTAAAAGTTCATTTATTTCTTCCGTGAGAGAGACACAACACCCCAATAGGGTGTTGATGCTGCAGTCAACCCCCTAGGCTCAGCCAGTCCCAGATCATGGGCGCGTGTGCTTGGCACACTCAGGGACGTCTCCAGACATGAACTTGGACCTTCCCATGTGGGTCAACTTCACAGAGCATTGCTTTACCACCACAGCGCTCACTGTCTAGCCTCCCGATGGCATTTTTGTTAGCCAGATCATCCCCTTGCCAGTCTCTTTTCTGCCCAGAGTAGGTGAGGTTTTTGCCCTAAGCTTGTTTCATTCTATACTGGCCTTACTTGGTTCATTCTGGCTTCCATTTGTTACATAGGTTCCTGGTCTCTGCCCTGCCCTTGTCACTGCAGATCCCCTTCCTAGGCCGGACTGAGTGCTAACACCTACCTATACCATGACTTAATAGTTCTTACTCCTGCGGCAGTGTGGCCTGGTATGCAGGACTGTGGACTCCATTCCGAAACGACCACGATACACGCACCGACCAGGATACCCGGAGTCCAGTGCGATCACCTGAGAAGGAAAGGTTTCTCTGGACTGTCTACACGCTCATCAACCATACAGGCTGGAGCTTAGCCTGAGACATGGGGGCCTGGGGGTGGCTGTAAGATGCAAAGGGGAGGTGGTGTGGAAGTGGGGAGCCAGGGTCCACAGAGAGATGCTCTTGTCCAGGAACCCCCACAGCCAGGACTAGAGCTTGGTCACTCACGAGGGAGAGGCTTTTCTCTGGGGAATCATCTCCAGTCCCTCCTCTCTAGGGTGCTTGAGCACTGCTGGGTTGTGCTTCACAAAAACATTCAAAAATTTGGTCTTCTTTCATCCTCACATGAGGGGCAGGGGCAGGGAGTGCAGGTATTCAAGGGAAGTGAAGGGTCAGACTAAAGTCCCCAGGAGCTTAGGGTAGGAGACAGGCCCCTGTCCTCCTGGACCTGGGGACGGTGAAGGCAAAGACAGCCTTGGAACATCAGCATTGATAGTAAAATGCTCTGGACTGAACTCTGGCCTCTCCCAGCTGTAGCTTGGGCAAGTCTCGTGGCCTTGGTGAACTTGCTTCTCACCTGTGAAACGGGATCATGCCCATTTCCTGCTGTACTTGCCTCCTAGGCTGAGGACAGCTGTGACAGAGCAGTAACAACAGGTGTGCCTCGCACCACATCAGGGCTACTAAAAGGGGCTAGAGGTTCCAGGGCTCTCCTGGCCTCCACATGACTATTAGCAGTTGTCCTGAGGCTCAGGTGAGAACAGTCAGGTGAGTTGCAGGGGACCAACAGGGATTTCTTGGGGTCCACGGCCTTGACTGCTCATGTTTTCTGGGCTTCTAAGCTGGAGGCCCAGGGAAGCCTGTCCTGCAGGAATGGTTGAGGCTGGGGAAGAGAGCCAGAGTGTCCCACCTCACCTGTGTCCTGGTGCAAAAGGACTGACAAATACAAACCGAGTCCCTCCCCGGTAGCATTTATTTCGCTGCCCCTCCTGGGACCCCCGAGCTGCTCTTCTCAGAAGAGCACAGCAGATCCGAGTCCTAGGCCCTCGTCCACCCTTTGGTGCCCAAAGTCCTTTGGTTTAGTCCTGAGGATCCCAAGTGCTGGGAAGGGGTGTTACCAGCCATGGGACCATGGGATGGCTGCTGGGAAGACAGGTCCCACAGCGGCGTCCAGCTCTCTCGGGATGCTTTTCGGTTCCTGTCTGTGGGTGGCCCTGCTCCAGCTTGTCAGATGACGCTTGCCCTGCAGATGTCCCGACTCTGCCCTGAGGTGCTGGCCTTGGTGCTCTGGGTGAGCCCACTGGGACTGTTGCTGAAGGAAGAGCTGAGGGCCATCGTGCGCAGTGGGAACTCATGCTGGTGCCACTGCCGCCACTTCCTCTGAACCTCCAGCTGCACCTGCCAGAGACCAGCCATCAGCCCTGTGTCCAGAGCCCCACTTGCTCTCCAGGGTCTTCTATGCAGGCCATTGGATCCTGCAGGCCACTAAGATTGACCATTTCCAGCCCCCATGTCCAGGAGGTGCTGAGGGCCCCTCTACCAGGCACACTCAAATCTGCGATCTCATTACACTGTGTCTCAAGAAAGAACCTGTGCTTTGTGTCTCAAACCCAGACCTCAGACATCCAGACCTGCACCTGGGGCACATGGGTGTACAATCCCATGAAGCCACCAGAACTCAGCTTGTCTGGGCCCTGGGAGTTGTTCTATAGAGATTTCCTCCACAATCCCCACCAGAGCAGCTGGCTGGGCTAGGTGTTTGGTTTTGGAAAACATCAGAGGTCATTTCCTTCAAGTGGAACCAGAGAGATGGTGGACAGCCACAGAAAAGCCGTGCTGTGTGCAGTATGCGTGTCCTGATTCAAACACTCTGGGCAAGGCCAGAGTCCTCAAAATAAGCATGTCCCCACCCCCCGCCGGGAGGTCAGCACTCGTCTGAGTGTCTGAGGACAGAGCCACGGACATTTCTCGATCACCCATTTCACATATGAGAGGACTGAGCCCCAGAGAAGGGCTGCAGCTGAGATCACCCATTGGGCAAACAGCAGAGCAGTGAGGTTCTGGCTGGGATGCCTCGGCTTCCCTCCATGTTTTCCAAACTTACCCATGGATAAGAGTCACCTGGAATGCTTGTTAAAAAAATATTTTAACATTGGGATCAGCAGGTTGCTACATCACTGGACTCCCGTGTAGTTGACCACGGTTCAAGTCCCAGGCCTGGCAGCCTTAAAACTCACACAAGGCATGTGTGTATGCATGGCCAAAATCCCGAGAAGAGAATGGAGGAGAAGGGATTGTGGTGTGCCAATCCCCCCATGGGAGGTAATTTCTTGCTTTCTGTCTCTCTGTCTGTCTGTCTGTCTGGTGAGCACACACACCCTAATGCAAAAATCTCTCTAAAGCAAACACAGAAAGCCATTTTCTCAGGATCAGCAGGTCGCGTGGTGGTAAAGATGCTGGACTCCACATGGCCAACGTGGTTTCCAGTCCTGAACCTGGCATGATTTTCAAACCACCTGAGGCATGTGCATGTGTGTCTCAAATTCCAATAGAAAAGAGAAGGAATTGTGGTGTGGCCATTGCACCTTGGGGTGATTTCTCACTTTGTCTCTCTATGGCCCTATAGCAAAAATTATTTTTTAAAAAATTGTTTTTCTCAGGCCCCAGCCATCCAGAATCCATTTTGGCTGAGCCAGAAATAGAGCAAAGTCCAGAAATGGTTTCAACAAGCCCACCAGGCAATTCTGTTACCCTCATTGCCTAAGCTCAAGCTCCTAGAAGACTAGGAAAGCTGCTTCCCATGAGGCTCAGCCTCCTCTCCCCTTTCCCTTTCCCACCACCCTTTCCTGGCAGCTCCTGAGCTGGGGTCCAGTAGCTAGGAGCTCCTGCAGGCACACAGGACCATGCAGGCACTTACCTCCCCGTTGAGGAAGCAGTAGAGAATGGCCACCACCAACCCCTGCCAGAGGGAGAGAGGCAGCAGCATTTAGTGCAGGTCCCATAATCACCAGCTCCAGGCTCACCTCACCACCACCACCACTCTGGACCCCCACAGTGCCCTGGGCTATGCCTGCATGGTCCAACCTGGGCTGTGATTCCTGCAACCAAGGATGCCCCAGTGTCCATCATGGAGCCTCAAACGTGTGACATCAGTGACAGCCCTCTAAGATGGGTGAGAGTATCTCCACTTCACAGGTGAAGAAACCAAGTCACAGAGTGGGTGAGCAGCCAAGAGTTGCTGTGCATGCCCAAAGCTGGTAGTCAGCTGAGGCTGCTGCCATCTCCTGGACCCAGGGCTGCCCAGGCTTCACCCATCATGAGGTCCAGGAACACATTTCCACTATTCAGGGGAGGACAGGAGTCATAGGTGAGGGGATATCAGTTGCACTCCAAGTGTGTATAGGGTAGACCTCACACAAGCTAAAAAGTTGACCAGGTTCCACAGTTTCTATATGATTATTGAAATGAAGATTGACCAGCTACAGTACTCCAGTAATAATGCAATGCTCAGCAATGCTGAAGCCATACGGGGAGGCGCAGGCTCATGTCCTGACTTCTCCTTGTACACTCCAGGCATGCATGTAGAGCCCATGAGTCTGGCTATCTGAGGCTGGGGATGGGTCGCAGAGCAAAGACCCTGTTGGGGTGCCTGTCTTTCTGTGAGTCTCTCTCATGGAAGAAACAAAATATTTTTTTAAATGAAGACTTTTGGCTAACAGGTTGCATGGAAGTGAAGGTACTGGATTCCCCCATAGCCTGCTGCATGGTTTGAGTCCCAGACCCGGCAGCTTGAAAATCATACAGGTACATGTGCGTGCATGTGTGCCCCAAATTCCATGAGAATGAAGAAGAAGGGATTGCAACGTGGTCATTGCTGCCCTGGGGGGGTGTTTTCTCACTTTCCCTTTTTCTGTCTCTGCGAGCACATGTGCCCCATGGCAAAACCAGAAAAATAATTTTTTTAATTTTAAAAAATAAAGACTTTAGAGAAAATGTTTATGATGGGCACAACAGGGAATTAAAACAACTTGGATACAAAACTATGTACATATCATGACCTCTATTACATGAGTATGTGTGTTCACCTGTCTGTGTGTGCATCTCTGTGGATAAGAGACAAAAGTAAACACCTGTGTTTTAACAGGTTTATTTCTAAGCTATGAGATTATAGCTTTTCTTCACTTTATTGTTTATAAAATTACCTATGATAAGCAAGGATCATTTATACAATCAGAATGAATAAATTTTAGTTTTTAAAAGCAAGGTCAGCCCCATACTGTAGTGGTTAAAGCCAGATTCCACATAGCTGACCACAGTTTGCATCCTGGCCCCAGCATCTTGAAAAGCACTCTGGGTGTGTCTGCATATGTGCCCCAGATCCTGAAAGGACAGAGAAATAAAGGAGAAGGGATTGCGGGAGGAACATGTCTGAATAGGGCGTGCTTTTCCCTTCTCTCTGGTGAGCACACATGCCCTCTAGCAATTAAAAAAATATATATGATGGAGATGATGGTACTGTGGTTTGTGTGCTCTTCAATAAGTCCCTGTTTTAGAAATACATCCTAAATTTTTTATCAATGAAATAATACAATGTTTTAGATTTATTTTAAAGATGAGACTAGCAGGTACAGCTAGATATGAAACAAGATAGGCTCTTCATTTTTGTATAGGAAAGAAGTGTTCATAAACTGGTGTGCATGTACATCCGTATGTATTTTACTATGTGTGTATACATACCTAAGAACATATCTACAAGGGGACTTCCAAACATTTGTGAAAAAATGGAATTATGGTACAAGTTCATTTTAATGCAAAAAATTTTGAATCCCAGACATAATTTTTTCATAATACATATTTTTGTGAAATTTGTAAAGACCCCCCTCCATATGGAAGTTTTTTTAAAGAGGTTTTTGCCTTAGGCCATATGCGCTCCCTAGAGAGAGAGAGAAATAGACACAGTGAGAGGGATCACACTCCAGGGGGATGGCCACGCCATAATCCTTTCTCCTCCATTCCCCTCCTGGGATCTTGGGCACACATGCACACGTACCTGATGTGATTTTCAAGTCACCGGGTCCAGGACTTGAACTGTGGTTAACCACATGGGAGTCCAGCGACATAACCACTATGCCATCTGCTGGTCCCCATAAGGAAGACTTTAATTTAAAACCTTTTTATTCTTTATTCATGATATATAGGGCATGTGTGTGCAATGTGAGAGGGAGGGGAAGAGAGATTGAATACTCTCCACAGGGTCTGGTCATGCCATGATCCCCTTCCTCCAGTCCTCCAGACAATTGGATCCTGGCCACCTATGTGCATGCCCAACGTGCTTCAGGCTGTCCAGGCTGAGAGTTTGAGCGGCTATTGCCATGCGGGATCCAGCGTCCCTTGAGCAGCACGTTCCTACTACACTATGGGAGCAGGGTTATATAAAACTCTGTTTTGTTTTGTTTTGTTTTGAAGAGGGTTTTTTGTTATAGGGTGCATGTGCTCACCAGAGAGACAAAGAGACAGAGAGACAGAAAGTGAGAAATCATTCCTTGAAGGATGCCCATGCCACAATCCTTTCTCCTTTCTCCTCTTAGGATTTTGGCACAGACGCACACACACCCAGTGTGAGTTTCAAGCTACTGGGTCTGGGACTCGAAATGTGGTTGGCCATGTGGAAATCCAGCACAGTATCCACTACACCATCTGCTGGCCCCTTAAACTTTTAAAGATCCTTTTTCTTCTAAATACTTCTAAAAAATTTTGCTCTGGGATGTGTGTGCTCACCAAAGAAAAAAGGAAAGTGAGAAAGCACCTCCCAGGGGAATGCCATGCTGCAATCCCTTCTCCTCCACTCTCGGGATTTTTGGGCACACACTCAAACATGCCTGACATGTTTTTCAAGTCACTAGGTCCAGGACATGAACTGCACAGTAGGCTATGTGGGATCCAGTCACCCTAACCATGGACTGGGCCCGTAAACATTTTTATGGGAATATTAGGAAAGTGCTTTTGGTCTCTCTTGACATTTCCCTAACGGCCTTCTTTTGGGTAGTCCACAGTGCCGATCATAAGCCCCAAACCTGGGGAAAGAGAAGTCCCCATCCACATGCCAAGGTAGACCTGGGTCTCCAAGGCCGGGTCACTAACCATTTTTGTAAGATGGGTCAAGGTCTCCCATCCTACTGGACCTCAGATGCCTCAACTGCCAAAAGGGCCAGTGTGAGCTCAGCCTCCCTGGAGAGTGTAGTAAGGATATTGTAGATTATGAAATGGATTGTTCCTGTCTTTTTTTTGGGGGGGGGGCACTATTGGGGAGTTTCAAACTAAACATAGGACCTGCCTCTCTCACCTTTATAGGACTTTATCACATGTGTTTCAGTGTATGAATTTAACCAGCTTTATATTCTTTTTTTCCCCCCACTGATTCTTTATCTACTTATGTTTTATCCTCTGTTTTTCCCCAAGGCTTTTTTTTTTCACCTTAGTTTTTGAAGGAAATAGTGGTGAATAAATAACTGACATTTAGAATTCATGTTAAAGCTCTCTTCTGTCCAAACAGATGAATTAATTAATGAATTTAACCTTACAACATCACGTTGAATCAGTAGGCAGGTGATTCTCCACCTCACTTTGTTTAAGGTCAGTTTTATTTTTAATAGGTTGTGTATGCACATAAGTTTTAAAGAGTCAAGTGATTCTCATTACAAAAACACGGCAGCCTCCTGACATCCCCCCGCACCCCCTTTCCGGTTCCTTACAGGCAACTGCTTGAAACTCTCTTAACTGATTCTAAATAATGTGCTGATGTGGCTCCTTGTGGATTTTTCAGTTTGGGGCATATTCTCTGGATTTCATGTGTGAAGATGAGGATTGTTGTGTTTCAGACACTCCGCTCCACCCCATGGGTCATCCTGGGGATGGGGACTTTTCCAAGGCACAGTGCTTGCATTACTTTGTACATGTACTATTCAGAGCTGCACAGTAGAGGGTCAGGGATATTTTTCTTTTTGTTTTCTCTGGAGTTAGTCTCTCTATGTCTCTCTTTCTTTCTTTCTTGGTGAGGTTTTTGCTATAGGACGTGTGCGCTCACCAGAAAGACAGAGACAGAAAATGTGAAGAGAGACAGAAAACGAGAAATCACCCCCCAGTTGGATGGCCTTGCCACAATCCCTTCTCCTCCATTCTCCTCTCAGGATCTTGGGTACGCACGGGCACATGCACATGCCTGGCGTGAGTTTTAAGCCACTTGATCCAGGACTCAGACCATGGCCAACTAACATGGGAGTCCAGTGACATAGCCATTACGTCAATTGCTGGTCTTTCTCTGTCTCTCTTTAAAGTCATTTATCTATATATTTCTTCCATGAGCAAGAGGGGGAGGGACATAGAGACAGCTCTCTCAACAGGGTTCCAATGCTACCATCTACCCCCCACCTCCACCAGCCCAGCTTATGGGCGTGCGGGTTCTGGGTGCACTCAGAGAGGTCTCTGGAGGTGAACCCAGACCCTCCAATGTGGGTCATCCTTGCAGAGCATCATTGGTTTCCATTGCACAGTGGTCCAGCCTCCTCTGTCTCTTAGTTTCACTTCCATTCCTACTTGACTGGCAGGGACCATGGGTCTCCCTCAGAGTCACACAGTACAGTTGGGTCCTACTCCTGCTTCCCTTGGGTCTCTCTGCCAAGGGGCATCCACCCCGTCTAGCCACTGCCAAACTTCAGGAGGACCTGGCTTGCTGTTTCTAAGGACAAAGGGAATGCCTCTTAGCTTGCATGCCCCAGAGCTTACCTGGAATGAGCCAAGGGCCAGTTCAAAAAACAGCTGGATCTCCATGGCGTCCTCCGGGGAAAAAGCAAAGACGATGTAGTGGATTCCAAAAAGAGGGATCAGCAGGAGGGTCGACTTGGCCAGCCGTCTGGGGACACAGGGACATGCTGCAGTCCCTGCTCTGGCCCCTCTAGTCCTGCCCTCCCCCTAAACACACATGGGCACAACGGCTCTCATGCCTGATGGCCCAAAGATTGGCAGCAGTGTCCCTAAACTGTTTTATTTTCGATTTTTTTTTTTTGTTACTTTTCCAGAGTGTGTGCACTCACCAGAAAGACTGAGAAAGAAAGGAAGAGGGAAAAAGTACTTCCTAGAGGAGCATGGTCACACTGCAGTTCCTTTTCCATCTCACCGTCCTGTCAGGATTTTAGACACACAAACACATGCACCCAATGTGGTTTTCAAACCACTGGGTCTGGGACTCAAACCAAGTGACTGGCCATGTGCAATCTGTCTCCTGTAACCACCAGGCTATAGGCTGGCCCTAGTTTCACTTTTTATTTTGGAAAATTTCTACCCATCATCCAGATATAACACTTACCAACTCATGGCTAATCCCCAAGCTTTCTAATCACATACCTCTATCAGTTTTTTTTTTTTTTAAACAGTACTCACTCAAGTAACTTTACTTATTCATAAATTATGTGCCTATATTACTGCTACCTTATGACTACCATAATATAAGCAAAGTCAGCTTTCTTATTTGTTAAATAATAAGTATCTCTAAGGAGAAGTTCTTGTATTTGCTTCCCAGATTAGAGTTGCCAAATTTAGCAAATAAAAATACCAGTACTTGGTTATGTTTGAATTTCAGATAAACAGGGGGCACTTCTTGGGGATATAAGTACTAAACAAACAAACAAACAAACATGTTGGCACTTTTTTGGGTGTAAGTACTAAAAAACTTTGCCGTTTATCCAGAATGTAAGTATCAGGCCAGTGGCACAGTGGCGATGTACAGCTTACAGGGAATCAAATCCACATGGCAACTAAGTATGATCCTCTAGGCAACCTGTACATGCAAGCCATGTGTGCTGGGGTCCTGGCTGGCTGGAAGGCTGTGGGGAATCGGGCACTTGTCTTTGTCTCCTCACTTTGATGAGAGAAATGAACGACAAAATTCAAGTGCAACTAGCCATGCTGTATATGTACCTGGCCACTTTGTTCCGTATCCCCAGTTCCGTTCAGTTTTGGCATTTCTGCTAGAATGAGTTCTGAGGGAATCTGACACTCAGTAACTCAGGCCATGGCCAGATTCTCAAAACTCCAAACACTGCAGAGAAAGCCTATATCAGACCCCGATCTGTCCTTACCATCTGTATAGGCTGAATTGTGACCCCTCTCCCAGATTCATATGTCAAAGTCCTAACCCTCAATATCAGAATATGACTGCATCTGGCCAGCCACAGTGGCACAGGGTAGTGAAACACTTCGTGAGACTGAGGCCATATGGGAAGGTCCCAGATTCATGTCCCAAGGTCTCCATGTGTATTCTGTCCCTGATCTAGGCTGGCTTATGCTGGGGGAGGATCATGACATGAAGACCCTGTTGAGGGTGTCTCTCTCTTTTTCTGTGTCTATCTTTCTTTCTTATGGAAGAAATAAATTACCTTAAAAAAAAAAAAAAGAATGAGACAATACTTGGAGATAGGGTCTTTAAAGAGATGGTTAAGTTAAAAAGAGGCCTTTAGAGTGGGTCCTGGTACAATCAACTGGTGTCCTTATAAGGAGGAAATTCAGACATACAGACACATCAAGGATGCCCATGCACAGAGGACATAGCGATAGGGCAGCCACTCGCAAGACTAAAGTGTGTATCTCAGAAGAAACCAAACCTGTTGACACCTTGATCTTGGACATCCAGCCTCCAGAACTGTGAGAAACTAGATTTCTGTTGTTAAGCTGCCAGTCTATGACACTTTGTTACAGCAGCCACACACTAACACATCTCTCTTTAACATCCTAAAGGCTATTTTTTTTTTAAATGAAAGATCAAGAGCATGTGAGCACAGTAGGAAAAAGAGAAATAGAGTGTTTTTGTTTTGTTTTGTTTTGTTTTATTCTAGAAAGAGGAAGCAACCCACCAATGGAGCCTTACCATGGCATAATCCTTTTCCTCCAACACTCCATCCTATCAGGATACTGTGCACATGCACACTCAGTGTGCTTTTCAAACTGACAAGACCGGAATTCAAACCCTGGTCAGTCGTACAGCATCCTGCTTCCTCTACACAGTATTTAATGACTGTGCTAGGGCTGGCCTAGGTTTGTTTCAGTGGCATCTTTGACAGAATCTCACTGCTGCCATCCTCCCAGCTCTGCTACTGTGCCAGAGCTTGTCAAGTGGTCTGGGATGTGAATCTGGGCCTCCTATGTGGCCCAGCCCTGCCCAGTGGCACCTACCAGTTTCCCCCTCATGGCTAGGCCCATCTTAAAGGTTTTAAATATTTTTGAATCAAACATCTCCTTGAAAGCTTGAAGAAAGCTGAAGTCATTCTTTCCTGAAAAATACACATACCTACACAAATTTGTCTGAATTTGGGTCCCTGAAGCCCATACTCATATTACCTAGCCTTGCCCAAGGGGAAGATCTCAGCTTCCAGGCTTCCTGCCTCAGATTTCTTCACCTCCCCATCCTCTCACAGTGACTGAGGCCTCACAGTCAGACCCTATTCCCTATCTCAGCACCCCCAACACACACACCATCCCATTTATACTGTAACCTTGAGGCTTTTTCTTTTCCTCCATCTCCAGTAACTAGCACCAGCTGAGTAAACAATAGGTACTCAGTAAATGACTGGGCAGGCCCAGATCTTTGCCCTCCACTTACTTGTAATGGTTCACTTCATTTCCTCTTGTTTCTTGTGTTCTTAGTTTTCTCATTAGGATTCTTAGGATGTTTATAAAAAGGATGAAATTAATCTGCAAAACACAAAGCAGAGATGGGGCTGAGGTGTCTTGCTTTCTACGTCATCTCTCCATACCTGTCCCCTAGCTTTGAGGACGGAAAAGGTATTACAGATGCCATAGCCAGGATGGCACATCCCTGATGCTTGCCCCTGCCCCCAGGCAGACTGCCTGGTAGCTGGCCTCCAGGAGCTTTAAGGTCTGCTCATTTGCAGGGCACATTACTCACACTCACAGAGCATGGGAGTCCCCTGGGGATCTTGTTAAAGCGCAGTTCTGGGGTAGGCTTGAGATTCTGTATTTCTAACGATCTCCTAGGTAATGCCAAAGCTGATTAGTCTTACAGCCGCAGTTCAAAAACTTTAAGGTCCAGATTGCTGGACTCCAGCCCTACAATTCATGGATTAATAAATCTGGCATGGGGCCCAAGGATCTGCATTTTAGACAAGCTCTCAGGTGATGCCGAAGCTGCTTGTCTAGAGACCACGCTTTGAGAACCACTGCTTTGAAGCCTATGGAATCAGTTTGCAGCCAATCATCAGCTCCAGGAAACCACTCTGGATTACCTCTTTTCCAGATGTGTTTGTATTCAGAGATGGTGTTACTTGTGTACAAGCACTTAAAATATCTCAAAGGGGCCAAATATCTTGACTTCCTGAAGGAAAAAGATGGAGACTATTTCTTTTGGTGTCCCTGTCCTCAACCTGGTGACCAGTGCCAGGAACTTTATGAAGCACCTCCCCTCCTATCTCACCCACTGCTCCAGCACAGAGCAGGGATCAGTGGAATCACTCAGCCCCACAACCCCATGGGTCACACCAGTAAATCGGGATAGAGATAATCTAGGGTGGCTCCCTGGAGCAGATCATTGGCTGCCCAAAACCCCTTCTTCCATCTCTTCATCCTGTTGAGATTTTAGGAATGAACGTACATATGCACAGCATGATTTTCAAGCTGCTGGGGCAGGGACTTGAACCACCATCAGCCATGTATGTAGCCCCCAGGCTACAGGGGCTTCCTGAGCCATGTTTGATTTAAGAGGAAGTACTTTAGGACAAAATTTAGATTAAAAAATTAAAATAAAATTTTTTTTTAAAACCTTTAAGATCCTAAGAATGAGTTTGTTGAGGACAAAATTTAGTTTAAAAAGTTAAAATAAAAAAATAAAAAAAAAACCTTTAAGATCCTAAGAATGAGTTTGTTTTAAATGGTGAAATCCCAGGTCCCATGACAGGCTAGTAGGGAGGTATTGGGTGGTCAAAAGTTATGATGCATTTTGCATAGAAACTACATCATGACGTTTCCAGCAACCCAATGTTTTGCAGCTGGAGAGTCCATCAATATCCTCCAATCACTAGGTAGACCACAGGCCTCTGAAAGGGGCTGGTGGCCCCTCATCTGGGGCTCTCCTGGGATGGGCTATCCAAGTCCTGAATAATAGCAGAGAAACTGGCTCAATTAATGAGGAATTAGCTTCCTGTGATATTATATAGTCATAACAATTTCAAATGACGTAGGAAAGTTACATCTATTGCTAATGGGAATAAAAGAGAAAAAAAAACCCTGGGATATAAAACTGTATTTTGAAAAAGAAAAGTATGCAGGCCAGCTGGTGGCATGGTGGTTAAGGCAGCTGGATCCCATATGGCTGACAGCGCAGTCCCAGACGCCGCAGTTTGAAAAACACCCTGGGCACATGTCACTGCATGTTCAAAATCCCAAAAGGAGAGATAGAGGAGAAGGGATTGCACTGTGACCACCCCCACCAGGGGTGCTTCATCACTTTCCTTCTCTTCAGTGAATGCATGTGCCCTCTAACAAATACAAAAAGGAATAAAAGAAAAAATATGCAGACTCAAAGAAAAAGGAAGAAAAAGTGCAACACACCATTGTGTGTATCTTCTAGGTGGTTAAATTATGAATGATTTTATTCCTTTAAAAATACATTTCAGGAACCAGCAGATGGTTTAAGTCACTGGACTCCCATATGGTCAACTGTGGTTCGAGTCCTGGACCCGGTGACTTGAAAATCACGAGCCCAAGACCCCAAGAGGAGAATGGAGAAGAAGGGATTGCGATGTGGCCACCCCCTACCCCAGGGGATAATTTCTTTTTTTTCTTCTCACTGTCTCTGTCTCTCTCTTTTCAGCGAGTGCATGCACCCTAAAGCAATAAACCTCTTTAAAACAAAAATACATTTTATATTCTGAAAAGTTTTTTTTTTCATTCTATTATTTTTGAAAAACCAGAAAAATGAACAAAGATAGTCATGGAATGATACCCTCCTCCCCGCTGACCCCAGGATGTGACCCAGGCAGCCAGTGATAGAGGAGGAGGCTGTCATCCTGTCTTGTCCCTGCCTTGCCCTACTGACCCTGTAAAGGACACTATCAATTGGGTCTATAGCCTTCAGAATCCCTGAGCTATGTGGACAGTCCAGCTGAAGAGTTGATTCTATCCATGAGATGACCCTAGAGTGCCCCCAGTGTCTTCCCTCCTCTGTCGCCCTATTCTCATCCATACCCATGGCCACAGGGTTCTCAACTGTGCTACAGGATCACCTGAAGACTTAAACACAAGGCCAGTGCCAGGCTTCCTCTCAGGACAAGGAGAGTAGCTGGCAGTATTTTCTAAAAGCTCCCAGATGATTCTGAAGGGCAGCCAGAGTTCCACAGAGGGTCGTTCCCACATCTCTTCCCTGGGGTCACCCTTGTGGGCCTGCCCCCACAGTCCAATGAAGTCCTGAGACCACAGCCTCACTCAGCCTCCCCCAGCCTCCTTCCTACATCCCAGCCAGGTTAACAAAGGAATGCTCAGAGGAAGTGGAATTCCAAGCCATGCAGAGAGCATCAGTGGGAGCCAGCCAGTGTGGGGCAAGGAGTGCTCACCACTCCTTGGCCCCTACTCATGGAGAATTTTTTTTTTGAGAGATTTTTTGCTATAGGGCGCATGCGCTCGCCAGAAAGACAGAGAGAGACAGAGAGACAGAAAGCAAGAAATCACCCCCCGGGGGGATGGCCATGCCGCAATCCCTTCTCTTCCATTCTCCTCTCGGGATCTTGGGCACACACGCACATGCACCAGGCATGAGTTTAAGCCACCGGGTCTGGGACTCGAACTGCGGTTGACTACATGGGAGTCCAGTGACATAGCCATTATGTTAACTGCTGGTCCTTTGTGGGTTTTTTTTATTTGTTTGGCTTTTTTTTTTTTTTTTTTTGAGGGGCTTTTTGTTTGTTTTTGTTTTGAGAGGCTTTTGCTATAAAGTGTGTGTACTCGCCAGAAAGACAGAGAGAGACAGAAAGCCAGAAATCATCCCCTATGGAAGATGGCCACACCACAATCCCTTCTCCTCCATTCTCCTCTCGGAATTTTGGGCATGCACGCACACACGCCCAGTGTGAGCCTAAGCCACCACATCTGGGACTCGAACCACAGTCGACCACATGGGAGTCCAGTGACATAGCCATTATGCCAACTGCTGGTCCCACTCATGGAGAATTATGAGGTCATCTGCAAGCACCTGTCCCACCTGCCATTCTCTAGGGGCAGATCCTCCAGACCCCAAGATGCCACCAGTCTCAGGGAAGCCTGTGGTTTATCCCTCCTAGCACATGGAAGGGGTCCTGTCCCCTGCCCTCTATTTTGTTTCCATCTTAACCACTGGCTCCAGGCTCAGGGGAGGATGGCTACTCACCAGGATGGAGAGGATCACAGGGCCTCGAATGACCCACCAGATGGCTGCATTGGCATTGATGTCCCAGCACCTACAGGCAGAATGGTCAGGCATGGTTAGGAGTGGGAACTGAGCTGACCAGCAAAGGCACATTCCCTGAGGTGGCCCTTGGTCTGAAGGACCCATGTGTCTGGCCTTGAGTCCTGGTAGCCAATCTCCTGGCCCTTCTCAGGCACATGTGCAGAACCTGAGAGCCGGGGGATTCCAGGTCCCAAATTTTGGATATTTGGGTTGATTCCATGTCCCAGCTT
Source organism: Tupaia belangeri chinensis (assembly GCF_000334495.1). Taxonomy (NCBI): domain Eukaryota; kingdom Metazoa; phylum Chordata; class Mammalia; order Scandentia; family Tupaiidae; genus Tupaia; species Tupaia belangeri. The sequence continues at coordinate 3,176,422 of NW_006207133.1, forward strand.
GCAGTCAGAATCACTGCAGGGCAGGTGGCAAACTCAGCTGTCAACAGAGGCCAGGCAGATGACACCCATGTGTGAAGGTGCTAGGTTTCTGACATGTGATCTCGGGGGTGAGGACATCAGGCATGGGTGTCCTTGGCAAATTGGAGAGCATGTGCCTGGTCCCAGACAACCACAGCAACATGTCAGTAGACTTTTGTCACAAGGAAAAATGTCAAGTGTTAATAGAATTTTCCAGTTTTTTAGAAAGACCAAAAATTCAGCTTTTTTTAAAAAAAAATTCATTATTTCTATCTTTTTAATTTAATTTCATTTAATTTACAGTTCATCATATTTATCTTTGCAGTGTACAACATTACTTTTTTCAGCA
>NW_006207133.1:3177000-3177515 GCF_000334495.1 Tupaia belangeri chinensis
GCAGGAATACCATGCATATCAGTCAAGATAAAGACATTACTATATACATTATCATCAACAAATAACTTTTCATTTTTTGGTCAATTAAATGCACTTTTTTTTTCTCTTCTCCTGTTCCCTCCCTCCCTCTATTATCCACCCCCATATTACCCTTATTCTTACTTTCTCTAGTATCTACCGTTGCCCTCCCTGCTTCTATACATTCCAATCTTTCAGTTTCTGCTATAGAGTGCAGACAGTTGGCATATACTGAGTGGGGACATACAAAGTCCATCGTAGGTTGGCTTGCTTTGCTTAGCATTAAGTCCTCTATATTCGTTCACTTTGTATCAAATGTCAGGGTCTCATTGTTGGTGTTTTTTGTTTTTTGTTTTTGTTTTTGTTTTGGCTGAGTAGTATTCCATAGGGTACATGTGCCACATTTTTTCAATCCAATCATCTTTTTTTTTTTTTTTTTAGAGATTTTCACTGTAGGGCGCGTGCGCTCGCCAGACAGACAGAGAGAGACATAGAGA
>NW_006207133.1:3195067-3208117 GCF_000334495.1 Tupaia belangeri chinensis
GGGATGGTCACGCCGCAATCCCTTCTCCTCCATTCTCCTCTCGGGATCTTGGGCACGCACGCACACGCGCCCGGCGTGAGTTTTAAGCCACCGGGTCCAGGACACGAACCGCGGTCGACTACGTGGGAGTCCAGCGACATAGCCATTACGCTAACTGCTGGTTCCCCAATCATCTATTTTTGGACATTTGGGTTGATCCTATGTCCTAGCAATTGTAAATAATGCTGAAATATACTTGATGTGTAAGTGTTTTTCCAACTGAGGGCTTTTCTATCCTTTGGGTAAATACCAAAGAGTGGAATTACTGGGTCGTGTGGTAGTTCTGTTGGTAGGTTTCTGTGGAATCTCCATATCATACTCCAAAGTGGTTGTATTAATTTGCATTTCCACCAACAGGTAGGAGAGTTCCCTTTTCACCACAGCCTTGCCAGTGCTTACCATTATTTATTTATTTAATTTTAACCATTCCGATTGGGGTTAAGTGGTATCTCATTGTGGTTTTGATTTGCATTTCCTTTATGATAAGAGATGTCAAGCATGTTTTTATATGCTTTTGGGCTGTTCATATATCTTCTTCAGAGAATCATCTATTCAGTTCACTTTCCCATCTTTTAATGGGATTGTGTGTGTGTGTGTGTGTGTGTGTGTGTGTGTGTGTGTGTGCATAAGCTACTTGAGTTTCCTGTATCTTCTGGTTATCAGTCCCTTATATCTGAGGTATAGTTTGCAAATATGTCCTCCTACTTTGAGGGTTATCTTCTCACTCTACTTATTGTTTCTTTTGCTGTGCAGAAGCTTCTCAGCCTAATGTAGTCCCATTTGTCTATTTTTAGGACTATTGCCTGTGCTTTGGAGGTCTTCTTTAAGAAGTCCTTGCCTACTCCAAAGTCTCCAAGAGTTTTCCTGTGTTTTTCCTCCAAACATTTTTATAGTTCAAGGTTTTATTTTTAGATCTTCAATCCATTTGGAGTTAATTTTTGTTAGTGCTGAGAGATAAGGATCCAGTTTCATTCTTCTGCAGATGGATATCCAGTTCTTCCAGTACCATTTGCTGAAGAGATTTTCTTTTTCTCACTGAATTGCCTTGTGCCTTTTGTCAAGGATAAATTGGCTGTATGTTTTGAGGTTATTTGGGGATTCTCAATTCTCTTCCACTGGTCTACCTGCCTGATTTTGTGCCAATACCATGCTGTTTTAATTAACACAGCTTTGTAATATGTTTTGAGGTGGGGAGGTGAGATGCCTCCTACTTTATTCCCCTTGCATAGTATTGCTTTGGATGATGATGGTGATGCATGCCATTTTATGCTTCCAGAAAAATTTTGTAATTGCTTTTTTATTTCTGCTTCTGTGAGAAATATCTCTAGTAGTTTGATTGGGATTAAATTAATTTGTAGATTTATTTGGGTAGGACTGACATCTTGATTATATTAATTCTTCCAATCCAGAAACATGGGATGTTTTTCCACTTTTTGTATAATTTTTAATTTAATTTCTTTCTAGTGTTTCATAGTTTTCCTTGTAGAGATCTTTGGTGTCTTTGGTAAGGTTTATTCCTAGATATCTTATTGGTTTTGTGGCTATTGTAAATAGGATTTCTTTCTTCAGTTCTGTCTCAGTTTGTCCGTTGTTGGTGTATAAAATTGCTATAGATCTTTGTATGTTGATTTTGTATCCTACCACTTTACTATATTCATTTATCACTTTTAGGAGTTTTTCTTTTGCATATTCTTTTGGATTTTCTATGTATAGCATCATATCATCTGCAAATAGAGATAACTTTGTTTCTTCCTTTCCTATTTAGATGCCTTTTACTTTACTCTCTTGTCTAATTGCATTGGCTAAAACTTCCAGCACTACGTTAAAAAACAGTGGAGAAAGTGGGCAGCCTTTTCTTTTTCCAGTTTTTAGTAGAAAAGCTTTCAGCTTTTCCCCATTCAGTATGATGTTAGCTATGAGTTTTTCATAGATGGCTTTTATTGTGTTAAGGGATGTCCCTTCTATGACGATTTTGCTGAGAGTCTTTAACCATGAAGAGATGTTGTTATTTTATCAAATGCTTTTTCTCCAACAATTGATATGGTCATATGGTCTTTATCTTTCCTTTTGTTAATGTGATGTATTACATTTATTGTTTTGCATATGTTGAACCATTCTTGCAAACCTGGAATAAAGCCTACTTGGTCATGATGTATGATATGTTTAACATGTTGTTGAATATTATTGCTAGTATCTTGTTGAGAATTTTTGCATTGTATTCATCAGGGATTAAAAAGTTCAGATTTTTAAAAAGTAATTCACCCAGTTTAAAGATTCTTATTTTGAAATGATTTTTCTGGAGTTAATTTGGACTATAAGGCACTTGGAAGCCCCATAGACCTAGTCCCCTCCTGGTCGTCTTGCCCTGTGAACTGATTCCCACTGTTACACTGCTGTCCTTTTCCCGCAATGCTTCCCCTGTCTAGACCCCCAGGTGCTCCCCTGGGCTCACCTCCACCCTCCATGCCTCACCTCTTTAGAGAATCTGACTAGACCACTGGTTTGTCTCTATCACTGCCACATTCAGGAGCTTTCGAGAATGTCACTGCTACTCTCCAGGGTAGGGAGGCATCCAAGAAGGAGACCCCAGGAGGAAGGAAAAGCTGGGTGGCCCTTCCTTGAGCTTCCATCACTGAGCAACCCCTACCTGGAGTCCTGAAGCCCTTGTCTGGCCCTTGACCTGAGCACAGAGCTGATGAGGGGAGCACAGGGACCCAGAAGAGACCAGCATGGGTGAGGTAAAACAGTCATGCTCCTCTGAAAACACACCTGGGGAGCCATGGGTATTACTCCAGAGAACTCGCCATACCTTGACGTCTCAGACATTTCCCTAGATAACCCCAAAAAGTATCTATGCTGATTGAAGAACAGGACAATGTCAAATACTCTCTTGTTACCTCTGTCCAATAGCTTACCCATTGTCTTCCAGAAAGTGCCTGATGAGAGCCCACAAAGTAACGAAAACAGCTGGAGAACCTGAGGATTAACAACAAAGGGAGAAAAGGAGAAAGGTCTCGATTTTCAACACACATTTGATGACCTGGACAACTGATTACCTTAACCAAGGTACTGAGCAGGTGCCAAAGTTTGGGTTCCATGGAAAACTCTTTGCCATCTTGTGAAAATGTACAGTAATGTGCTTCAAGGGTGAGGCAGGGCCAGAAAGCCACCAGGTGTTAGAGGACTCATGGGAGCCTGCGACAGACTCCAGAGGCCTTATGCCGACAAGGAGAGAGGGCACTGGGACCCCCTTCTTGAACTAGAATATGCCTGACAGTGGGGAGGGGGGTAGTGAGTGCACACAGGCTGTGGGAGAAGCATCAGTTTTATTCAAATATTGGCTTATAAAAGGCTTAGTCATTTAACTAATAAAATAAGCCACCACTGTCAATAGTTAAACAAAAACTCATTTTGGATTAGAGAAGAGAAAGTGCACATTTAAACGATAAACCACAAGAACATTTCCTGACTTCTGTTTTTAAACTTACACGTTTATCTCTAGTTCCCCTTGAAGCCCCTCCAAGATGATAGTAAAGACATAGAAGAGGCACAAGCCCGTAAGCACAAAGACCGGAAGGGAAGGGTAGTGTGGATGAGCAATGCCAACACATTTGGGGACACGGAGCACTGGCAGAGGAGTGGAATCTGATGTCCTGAGCCAAGAAAACAGAAATACAAGTGCTGCAAGGAGTGACACCACACGGAGAGCACCAAGAGCATTCAGGGACTCGGGGCACAGGGTACCTACCCTAGGAGGCAGGTGTTAGGGTGGGCTGGAGCAGCAGGTTGTTTTGGAAGTTTGGATAAGAGGAAACCACACAGGGCTAGCCAGTGGTGTGGTGGTGAAACATACATTCTGAGAAGCTGACTCACATGGGAAGGTTCCTGGTTCAAGTCTGGAAGCCTCCCTGAGTACATCAGGTGCACACGTGCCCTGATCCAGGGTTGATGAAGGCTAGGGGTGGATCATGGCTTCAGGGCCTCATTTTCTCTCTCTTTCTCTATCTCTCTATCTCTAGCTCTCTCACTGATGAAGAAATAAATAAATAAACTTTAAAAATAAAAGAACTAGATAACTACAGATGGCCAACACCATCCTCAGGAGACCAAATAGTGTATCTCCAGCGGAGCTCATTCTTGGGAGGGACAAGCCAAGAGATAGAGGGAGGGGTGCTCAGCTGCACACAGGAATGAAGTGACCATCTCCACCTGTGTTGTCCAAAATGGTGGCCACTCGCCTCACATGGCTACTGAGCAGCTGACACGCGTCTGGCCTTGGTTGAAATGTGCTGTTGGTGCAAAATAGATACCAGATTTTGAAGATTTCGTATGAATAAAAGAAGGTGCACTATCTCTTCAATATTTATACCACTTATATTTACATAGGAATGATACTATTTTGGTTATGGTGGGTAAAATAGAATCAATGATTGAACTTATTTTCACCTGTTTCTTTTTTGTCATGTCTCCTAGAAAATTTTAAGTCGTCTGTGTGGTTCGCATTCAGTTTCTAATGGACGTGCTCATCAACACTCTGGACAGCAAGAGCTTGATTTTCAGAACCCTAGCAGCCAGGATTCTACCCCTCACCTCAGCCTGGAGATGAAAGGATTCTTCTCTGAAGGAAGTGAACAACTCGGGACAAAGGGTCTATAGATAGGGATGCTGAGGACACAGTGGTCACCTCCAGTCTCCCTTAAGAGAGGATCCCTCCTCCCCCACAGAGCCTTCATCAGCTCTGAAGCGACTCATTCTTAAATATGAACATATGCCCAAAGTCAGCAACATCTGATAGGGACCAAAACAATCAGAGACAAGGAACTTAGAGGAGAACAAGACCACAGAGAGGGCAGGCGGAGACTGAACAACACAACTCAAGGGAGCAGCATCAGAGAGAGAAGAGAAATGATAGCATCTTTGAGGCTGGAACAGGGCACTGGGAGAGGCAAAGAGGGCTTAAGATAGCATCTTCGAGGCAGCAACAGGGCACTGGGAGAGGCAAAGAGGGCTTAGAAATGGAGTACGTGAAAACCAAAACAAACAGTTCAACAGATAGGGTAGAATATACAGACTAGGAATTTTCCAGAAGGCAGAACAAAAAAATAGAGGCATGAGAAATGTGTGTGTGTGGGGAGGTGGATTAGAAAATCAGAGGCAGATCCCTCTACATGCACCATCTGATTAAAAGGAACTTTAGAATGGAGGATAAATAAAAGCTGGAGGGGGAAAAATGATTAAATAGATGATATAAAAACATGTGGAGAAATGAAAGACTTGAGTTTCCCATGAAAGGGCCATGATGTGTCAGCAAAATGAACCAAAACAGACCCACATCAAAGCACATCCCTGTGACATTGCACAACCAACAGAAGCTCCCGTATATATGAAAAGATGCGTAAAAAGGCTTGGGAAGCAAAAATGGCCTGGCACTTCTCATAGTACCAGATGCCAAAACCTAAGGCCTTCAGGAGCCACGTGGTGCCACAGTGGTAACACAACTGGACCCACAGGGGAAGGTACTGGCTTCACATCCCAGGACCTCTCTGAGCATACCAGGCATGCGCCTGTGATCTGGGCCAGCTGAGACTTGGAGTGGACAGCAGCATGAAGACCTTGTTGGGGAGTGCCTGTCATTCTCTCTTTGAAGAAAAATAAATTTAAAACACAAAGCAAAACCACAAGACCTTCAAACTTTGCATAAATGTTTCATGCTCATTAAAAGACAAATTAGGTGTGAAAGTTAAACCAAGATATTTTCAAATATGGAATGTAACAATGGTCCTCCCAGTCACTCTTCATTAAAAAGATACTGGGGAACCAGCAGTTAGCATAATGGCTATGTCGCTGGACTCCCATGTAGTCGACTGCAGTTCGCATCCCGGACCCGGTGGCTTAGAACTCACACTGGGCACGTGTGCGTGTGTGCCCAAGATCCCGAGAGGAGAATGGAGGAGAAGGGATTGCGACGTGACCATCCCCCCTGGGGGTGATTTCTCGCTTTCTGTCTCTATGTCTCTCTCTATCTGTCCGGCGAGCGCACGCGCCCTATAGCAAAAACCTCTCCAAAATAAAATAAAATAAATAAGAAGCGATTCTTTTTGCAAAGTTTTATGGATGGTGCATACTCACTGAAGCAACCTATCTCTGTGGAACCATTACAAACTGATGCAGGGGTCATCACCTTTGCATGAGAAAGGCTTCTCGCAGAGGGAGGGGCTTTTTAGGCCTTCTAAAACCCCTTCTCCGGTGCCTCACAGGCAGACAAATCATGAAGGAAGTCACCACTGTTGCTCAATACCCAGTATCCAGCATGGACCCTGGCATATAGTAACTGCTCCGTAAATATCTGAGGGAAAACAAAAGCTGTCACTGTTTTACTTACAATAATGTAACCTCTTAAAAACCTGTTTCAGGGAACCAGCAGTTAGCGTAATGGCTATGTCGCTGGACTCCCACGTAGTCGACTGCAGTTCGTGTCCCGGACCCGGTGGCTTAAAACTCACGCCGGGCGCGTGTGTGTGCGTGCCCAAGATCCCGAGAGGAGAATGGAGGAGAAGGGATTGCGGCGTGACCATCCCCCCGGGGGGTGATTTCTCGCTTTCTGTCTCTATGTCTCTCTCTGTCTGTCTGGCGAGCGCACGTGCCCTGCAGTGAAAATCTCTCCAAAAAAAAACCTGTTTCAGAGGCCCAGCTGCGGTAGTATGTGCTGGATGCTGCTACTTGTCAAGCTGAGGCCGCGTGGGAGGCACTGGGTTTGATTCCAGGCCCAGCCTAAAATGGTAGGCATGGCAGGGTGGTGCATACCTATGATCCCAGCTACATGGGAGGCTGAAGCAAGAAGATCATCATATAGCAAGAAGCTATCTAAACAAATAAGCAAACAATTACACCACACAAACAACAACAACAATAAAAAAATCTGTGGAAGGGACAGTCCTGTAGACTGGTGCTTAAGAGAGCCAGATCCCACATGGCTGACTGTGGTTTGAATCTAGGCTCCATCAGCTTGTAAATATGCCAGGCATTTGTGTGTGCATGCCCCAAATCCTGACAGGATGTATAAATAGAGCAGAAGGATTACAGCATGCCCACCCTCCGTTGAGGGGTGCTTTCTTCTTCCCTCTTTTTCTTTCTGTCTCTCCATCTCCCCAGTGAGCACACATGGCCTCTGACAATTTAAAACAAAAACAACAACAACAACAACAACAAAAAACTGTGGCAGAGGTATTATCATAATGCAACTTTTTCTCCCTACTAGACTACAAATTCCTTGGTTAATAAAACTAGTACTTTTTTCTTTTCTTTTGCTAGTAGTTTTGTAATCTCTGAGCACCAAGAAGTGCTCAAAGAATGTGATCTCGATATATATGGGGAAACTGCCTATTTTTTTTCCTTTACATTTATTTACTTCCTCCATGAGTGAAAGAGACAGCACCCCTATCAGGGTCTTGGCACTGCAATCCACCCCAGCCTCCACGGATGCCAGAAATGAGTAAGCACATGCAGATGTACTCAGGGAGGTCTTCAGACAGGAACTCGGCACCATCCCCTGTAGATCGCCCTCACAGAGTGTTGTGTTTTACTGCTGCACCACCACCTGGCCCTCAGCTGCCCATTTTCATCCTGCTTAATCCTGGCAGATTTAGGATTCAGAGTTCAGTGCATGGGACTTCAGCTTGGGTGCTCTGGGGGCAGAGTCACCTGCACAAGACAAGTCTCTGCTCCCCAGGCACTCGGGCTGCTGGCCTAAGCAGACATCTGTATTGCCCTGCGAGCACCTGCTGGCCAAGGTCATGTGCTAATCAAGCTGCCAAGTTCAGAGGCAGGAGTGCTCGGTGAGCTCTGCCAGCTCGAGCAGCTCCCCTGATGGTACTGTGGTTTGAATCTAGGCTCCATCAGCTTGTAAATATGCCAGGCATTTGTGTGTGCATGCCCCAAATCCTGACAGGATGTATAAATAGAGCAGAAGGATTACAGCATGCCCACCCTCCGTTGAGGGGTGCTTTCTTCTTCCCTCTTTTTCTTTCTGTCTCTCCATCTCCCCAGTGAGCACACATGGCCTCTGACAATTTAAAACAAAAACAACAACAACAACAACAACAAAAAACTGTGGCAGAGGTATTATCATAATGCAACTTTTTCTCCCTACTAGACTACAAATTCCTTGGTTAATAAAACTAGTACTTTTTTCTTTTCTTTTGCTAGTAGTTTTGTAATCTCTGAGCACCAAGAAGTGCTCAAAGAATGTGATCTCGATATATATGGGGAAACTGCCTATTTTTTTTCCTTTACATTTATTTACTTCCTCCATGAGTGAAAGAGACAGCACCCCTATCAGGGTCTTGGCACTGCAATCCACCCCAGCCTCCACGGATGCCAGAAATGAGTAAGCACATGCAGATGTACTCAGGGAGGTCTTCAGACAGGAACTCGGCACCATCCCCTGTAGATCGCCCTCACAGAGTGTTGTGTTTTACTGCTGCACCACCACCTGGCCCTCAGCTGCCCATTTTCATCCTGCTTAATCCTGGCAGATTTAGGATTCAGAGTTCAGTGCATGGGACTTCAGCTTGGGTGCTCTGGGGGCAGAGTCACCTGCACAAGACAAGTCTCTGCTCCCCAGGCACTCGGGCTGCTGGCCTAAGCAGACATCTGTATTGCCCTGCGAGCACCTGCTGGCCAAGGTCATGTGCTAATCAAGCTGCCAAGTTCAGAGGCAGGAGTGCTCGGTGAGCTCTGCCAGCTCGAGCAGCTCCCCTGATGGTCTGATGGGCAGACAGGGCGCTGGCACATAAGGACTTAGACAAGCAGAAAAGGCAGTGGTGGGCACTGCTGGCAGGGACACTTCTTAATTAAAGGCACCAGGAAGAAACCAGATAAAGCTAATGACTGTTACACATGACGATTTCGGTGAGTTACTCACAGGAACCTGGCTCTCTGTCTAGAACTCAGTGGGCAACTTGTGTATGTTTATCATGTGAACAAAGGATGGCTGAATGGATGACAAGGTAGATGATGGGTGGATGAATGGACAGATGGATGTGTATTAATAGTAGGATGAAAGTTAAAAAACCTTAGAAATAGCCCGTTCTAACTCATTCTCTGTTCCTTAATGACTGAATAACTAAAACAGTAATTTATAAAAATAGGGGCTTCTTCGGCTCACAGTTTAGAGGTCCAAGGTCCAGGTAGAACACCTGGTGAGGGCTGCAATGCTGATGGATAGCATGGTGGAGGACATTACACGGTAAGAGAGTGGGGGCTTATGTCTGTGTCTCCTTACAAACTCATGAGCATCCTATCATGGGGGAGACCCTGATTTAATCTTCCAAATTCATAATCTTCAGATTAATGTTTTATCCTCATAAATCTATCACAACCAAATGTTAACACATGGATTTTGGAAAGATACATTCAAACCACAGCACAGGCCTTGGTTCAAGTCCTGAATCTGTCTACAATGCGAGTTGAACATGTTATGTCACCGTTCTGAGCTGAGGTCTCATAGGCCTGCACAGGTTGCTGTAATGGCTAAATAACACACAGAAAGTGCCAACCCCAATGGCTGGCACACAGTAAGTGCTCCAGAAATGAGAGCTGCAGGGGTCAAGGCACAGTGGAAGATTCAATGTTCTTCTGCCAGGCTGACCTCCCGGGAGGGTTCTGGGTTCACATCTGGAGACCTTCCTGAATACACTGGGCATACTCATGCCCATGACCTAAGGCCAGCTGAGCCACGGGGTAGATGATAATATCAAGACCTTGTTTGGAGCGTTGTCCTTCTGTCTTTCTCTATCTCTTTCTATCTCTCTAGCTCATTGAAGAAAGAAAATAAATAAACTATTTTTTAAAATTTAAAAAAGGAAATGAGAGTTGTGTCCCAGCCTTGGTGGTATGGTTAGTGGCATACTGAACTGCAATCTTGGAAGTTACATGGCTGACAGGAGTTTCCAATACCAAGTCAACCTGAAAACATGCCAGGTGCACACACATGCCCTAGATTCTGATGAGCTGGAGGGCTGCGTGGAGGGAATCACAGCTCGACAAGATCCTGTTAAGGGTATCTGTCTTCCTCTTTCTCTTTCATGTGCATGTGTGCACATACCCTCTCTTATAAATAAAACAAATACAGTTTTAAGAAAAGAAACAAACAAAAATTATTACATCTCCACTGAGCAGAAAGGAAAGGAGGGAGAGATATAATGGGAGCCAGAAATGGGATGTCTTGCTATCATTTCCCCATTTTCCCAGAAACTGAATCCTGAATTTCCTTTGGGAAACCATGTGGTTTGAGTAACGTAAGCCAATCAGTATAGTCCATTCTCTCAGAGCTCTGATTGGTTCAGGCATGTGTATGGTATTTAAATGGTCTAAGCAGAGTGAACCTCAGAACATTTGCCAGGAATGCTGTGACCCAGTCTCCTTCTTTCTCTCATTGGAGCTGGGAACAACCAAGCCTATAGCCCAGTAGTTGCTGTCGGTTACATGGGGAACACCACCTAATGATACAGCTGGGTACAAAAGGCAAGGTGGAGACAGAAAGGAATTGTAAAGCTGCTGAGTTGAGCCTTATCTGAAGTTGGTGATCCCTGGACTTTTTGTTTCTATAACTCAATTTCTTTTATGTTTAAAGTCTATATGTTATAGTTTAGATAACAGCTTGTCTCCCAGAGTTTCATGTTTTGGAATTTGGTCTCCAATGGTATTGTGATATGACTTTTTTTTTTTTTCCTAATTCATGATAGAGCACATCAAGAGAGGGGGAGCACCTTCCATCGGGTCTGGCCATGCTGTGATCCCTTCCGTCCAGCCCTCCAGCCCATCAGATTGTGAGCACTCATGCATGTGCCCAGCATGTCTCAGGCTGATTGGGCTGAGGTTTCCAGCTGTAGTTTCCATGTGAGATCCAGCTTCTCTTGAGCATACATTACCACCATGCCACAGAGTCAGGTGTAGTGAGACCTTTAAGAGGTGAGGTCTGGGACCAGCAGTTGGCATAATGGCTGTGTCACTGGACTCCTATGTAGTCGACCGTTGTTCGAGTCCTGGACTTGGTGGCTTAAACTCACACTGGGCACGTGTGCGTGCATGCCCAAGATCCCAAGAGGAGACTAGAGGAGAAGGGATTGCGGCATGGCCACCCTCCCCCAACCCCCCCCCAAGGGGGCGATTTCTCACTTTCTGTCTCTCTGTCTCTTTCTGTCTTTCTGGCAAGTGCATGTGCCCTATAAAACCTCTAAAAAAAAAAAAAAAAAAGAGGTGAGGCCTAGTGAGTGGCATTTGGATGATGAAGGTATCACTCTGGTGAATAGATTAATGCTGTTCTGTGAGGGCTAGAGTGAGGTCTAACTCTTGTGAGAAGTGACTAGTTACCATGTAAGCAGGTTGTTATTTTAAAAGATGGCCTCCCCAGGTCTCTCTGCATGGGCCCGCCAGCCTCTCCACTTCTCCTGGTCATCTTGTGACCTAGGAACAGAAGCCAGCCTCATGCTAGCCTCATGCCTTTGGACTTTCCAGCCACCAGAATGCATCTCAATCTTTAGAAACCTTCCAGTCTCGGGAATTTCTGTTACTAACACAATAATGGACGAAAACATTCTCTAAGCCGGATTTTCTGAGGCCAGCAGTCAAAAACCATCCTGATATACAAAGGAAACAAGAAAGCAAATCTACGAATGGACTAAGGAAGATGAAACGAGTGTTGGGTGGCACCAAATCATAAAAAGCTTCAAAAGCCAGAAATTGGTGTTAAATTTTAGCCATGATTTTCTATTTGACAGAGAAACAAATTTAGACCAGAAGGGTAAACTTCAAGCAACCGTCTAAGATTACATAGGTTAGTTAAGCATAGAGCTGGAAGCAGAAACCAAATCCTCCGAAATCTCAACTCAGTTCCCTTTCCCACAAAGCATGTGGATTAACATACCCCATCCAAGGGCGACAAATCCCTGGAGGCACTTCCTTTCTGAGAAGAAGGAGATGACGAGAAGTGTGTGCAGGTAGAGACCTTCCACCAGCAGCCAGGCATAGTTGGCCATGATGCAGTACTGGAAGAAAACCATGACCAGCTTACAGCCCACCTAGACAGAGAGAAGTAGGTGAGTCCAGGCTGAGGCTGGGGGCTCCCCTCCAGTGGCTAGACCCAAAAGAAGCATCAGGGTATTGTTGGGGGTCAAGAGCCAGGCCACGAGTAAGCCTCTGGGGTTCAAGACCCTCTCCTGTGGCCTCCTTCTGTCAGAAGACCAAACCACAGAATTCTGTAGAGAATGGAATTCTTGAACCAGTAGGTCCAGTCAAGATGGTAAGTGAGCCAGCAAAGAAGCAGGATCTAGATTCAATTCTGGAAGTTGCTGCAAGGCTAGATGAGAAAGACACTTCTCTCTCTCTTTTTAGAGAGAGACTTTTGCTATAGAGACAGAGAGGCAGAAAGTGAGAAATCACCCCCCCAGGGAGGATGGCCACACTGCAATCCCTTCTCCTTCATTCTCCTTTCAGGATCTTGGGCATGCCTGCACACACATCCAGCATGAGTTTTTTGTTTTATTTCAATTTATTAATTTGCATTCATTCACTTTACATCATTACAGTATACAAAATGAGATTTTCCACCCAGAGTACACTGTATATTGTCTCAATCAAGCACATCAACAAACATGTTATTGTCAGCAAATAATTTTTCATTTCTTGTTTTCTGTATGTTTTGCCTTTTTTTCCCCCATCCTTGATTCTCTATATCTTACCCTCTGCTATCTCCCACTCTCCTCCCACACTGTCTCTGGTATCTATGTTTGCTTTCTATACTGTTTTCCGCCCACATTTTATTGAATTACTAAAGACCTTAATTAATCTAAATATTTTCATAGCAAACACAGGTGATATATACATTTCCATGAACACAAGTCTAACTTTACGCATCCTATAAAGTAGCACTTAGCTGGGGCTATATCTCTTACTGCAGTCATTGAATAGATTTTTTTTTTCCTGAAACTTTTTTTTTGTAACTTTATTTAC
>NW_006207133.1:3209150-3218293 GCF_000334495.1 Tupaia belangeri chinensis
AGGTTTGGAAAGTTTTCTTGCAGGATTTCATGGAATAGATTATCAATGCCCTTATGGGTCTCTTCACCTTCTGGAATGCCAATTATCCGGATGTTTGGACATTTGATGGTATCTAGTATATCTCGTATATTATTCTCAAATTTGGGGGCCATTTTCTCAGTCTTCGTGGTGGATTTTTCTAGGCCAGCCATTTTCTCTTCTACATCTGAGATTCTATTTTCTGAATGATGTAGTCTGCTTTTAATACTTTCAAGGGAGATTTTGACTTCCTGTATTATAGACTTCATCTCTAACAGTTCTGTTTGAGTCTTTTGTAACGTGTGTAATTCCTCTTTTAGGTCTTGCAAGAATGTCCTCATCTCCTGGAACTCGTCAACTTCTTTCTCCTTTCTCTTTAGCAGTTCATTATCTCTCTTCTCTTCCATCTCTGTTAGCTTCAACATTATGAATGCTCTAAATTCCTTATCAGACATTTCCATGATTTTCACCGAACTGCTTGTGGATGAAGAAAGAGTTACTCTTTTCCCTTGGAGGAGAAGTATTTTCTTGCTTTCCCATATTTCTTGTGATCCGGCGGTGATTTCTTGTCATCTGATGGATGGTGTGTTTCTTTCAAATTCTTGAAGTTCAGTCTGAATGTTCAGGAGCAAGTAGACAGAGGTGATCTACAATCTCTTTGCCATTCTGTTGTGGTTGCTGGTGCAGCAGATTCAGTAGATATTGAAGAATATTTTAACCCTATTAGTATTTGGATGTTTAGCTACAGTGCTCTTAGATCCGTCTAGTTCGCAGGAGCCATGCGGAACCTTCTTCTGAAGGCCTGGCCTCTTCTGCTGCTAGCTTGTTTGCTGGAGGTTGAATTATCAGTAGAAAAATCTTCATTTCTCGTGTGCCCTGAAATACCTAGTTTGCAGGAGCCATGTGGAACCTTCTTCTCCAGCATGAGTTTTAAACCACCAGGTCTGGGACTTGAACCTCGGTCAACTACGTGGGAGTCCAGTGACATATCCATTATGCCATCTGCTGGTTCTAAGAAAAATACTTCTTGAACTGTGAAACTGTCAGACATTGCCTGAACCCCTCATTTCTCTGAAGAGGAAGCTGCGACCTAGAGAGGGAAGGTATTTTTGAGCAAAGGGTTAACAACTGTTTCCAAGGTCAGTTTCCCTGGAAACAAATGAGGAAGGGATGTGCCAACTAAGCTAGGAGGCAACACCAATGAGGGTAAAAGTAGCCCTTGGCTGGAACTTTGCCCCTGGACTGGAGCTCTCCAGATCCTTAGGATTCTGGTATCAGCTTCCCTGGGACAGCACCCTGGAAGTGAGGTCTATGGATATGTGGGACGGGAAGCATCTGTGCCAATGCAGCTCTCCGACCTGTGCAGTCGGGGGTCTCCCTCCTCACACTGAGCCAGCCCCTGGGGAGAGGAACGTTTCTAGGGTGGCCCTAGGGCTGCTGCATGGACTGTGATGGCCAGACCCAAGGAGGAAGAGCGCCCAGTGCTGCCTCACTGTCCAGCTGTGCTTCAAGCTCTGTGACTTCCAGGGATTCTGATTCTGGGAGTGGCTCATGGTCGGCTTGTGAGTTTGAGAAGTTTCCTGCTGGTGTTGCTGGACTTGTCCACTGTGGGGCAGTAAAGGTCTGGGACCTATCTTAGGTCTCCTGATTCCCAGTCTGGGACCCTTGCTTTATCCTGGAGATCTCTCTGGGAGGCATGCATCCTACTTAAGAGAACTCTCAGTCTGGGTCAGAAAATATGAAAGGACGTCAAAAAATCTGTGAGAAAATGGAATTCAAGTACTTTATTTTGGTGCAAAAATTTTGAAATCAAAGCATGGTGGGTTTTTGTTTTGTTTTGTTTTTGTTTTATTTTTGAGAATTTTTTGCTATAGGGCACGTACGCTCACCAGACAGAGAGAGACAGAGGGACAGAAAGTAAGAAATCACCCCCCAGGGGGGATGGCCACGCCACAATCCCTTCTCCTCCATTCTCCTCTCGGGATCTTGGGCACGCATGCACACACGCCTAGCGTGAGTTTTAAGCCACTGGGTCTGGGACTCGAACTGTAGTCGACTACATGCGAGTCCATCGACATAGCCATTACGCTAACTACTGGTCCCAAAGAATAGTGTTTTCATAATATTCATTTCCCCTGGACTTTTTGAAGACCCCTCATAAACACACACACACACACACACACACATAACCCTAATAATGAACAGTACCCCCCCCTTATGCATGGGAGTTACATTCCAAGACCCCCAGTAAGAGACTGGCATTTCCTAGTGAGCACAGTATAATAGGATAGTTTGAGAGACAGGGAGGCCCCATTCACATAACTTTGATTACAATACATTGTTATAATAATTCTACTTTATTATTGGTTATTGTTCATCTCTTCCTTTGCCTAATTTATAAATTAAACTTTATCATATATTCTATATGTACATATAGGGAAAAACACAGTATATACGGGGTTTAGATTCTATCTGTGGTTTCCAGCATTCACTGAGGAAAAAAGGCTTATCATTTGACTTTCCTCCTTCTCGCCTGGAACATGGATGTGAGGCCTGGGGCTGCAGCAGCCAAATTGTAAGCATGTCGTGTAAGCACGGGATCAAAGGCCTATACTAAGGATGGCATTAGACTGTGTCCTTGGTGACATCCAGGAGCCACCGTGCATCTCTGGATTGCCCACCTGTGGGCTGCTTGTATGGACTGCGTAAAACTCCCATTTGTTTAAGCTCCTGATGTACTGTGCTATTTGCAGCAAGCATGATTTCAAACTGACAATAACGTAAGAGCGATCTGGGCATTTGGTAAGAGAAAGGGGGTTAGACTGAACAAAACACAGTTGCTTCACTGCAAACGTGTACACAGACATATCAACACGTGTACACCCTTTTGTCTTCACAAATACTCCCAACTGTCCCTAGACTTCGTCATCCAGCTACAGCCAGAAACTGGCAGGAATAAAGAGCTGCCTCACCTGATTCTAATTCCCAGAGTGGCTCATCCGCTCCTGTACAGCCCTGATGGGCTTCTCAAAAAACTGCTCTCAGACATGACCCAGGCTATGCCTGTGCTGCCGTGGAACTCCCTGAACCTTCTGGCACAGACTGGCACTGGCCGCTTCATCCTTGCCATCAAGTGCAGCCTTAGAGGGGCCTTGGGGGAAGGATAACCGGACTACCAGCCTCTCCAAAGTCAGCCTGGGAAGCACCCTGACACAGCCAGGCCCATTACCCTGGGGCTGTCGCAGTAGGCGATGTCATCAGAGGAGAAGAGCACCGCATCTTTGATGAAGATGGACAGGGCACGCAGGATGAAGGACCCAAACAGGTGCATGTGGATGTAGTTGCGAGTGCAGTGGAGTCTCCTGGAGGGAGAGAACGCAGGGCCATTGCTGTAGAGTTGGGAAGGGGTTGGAACCCACCCAGACTCACCCTCTCTCCCAACGCACTAAGTAAACTGGGCTGTGGACATCATTTTCAGGCCACTCATCTGTCCACTAACAGAGCCTGAATGAGGACCAAGGCCCTCTGGTCCCCAGTGTACTCTGCGACATACTGTGGGTATTAAATAAATAAATAAATAAATACTCGGAGTTATAGGTGCAATATTCATTCTGACCTGACCTACCACAATCTCTAGCTCCCAGAATTTTATGTGCTGGGAGAAACCAGAATGGGAGAGATCGGGCAGCACAGAAAGAGCACAGGCTGTGGGAGAAAGCAAATCCAGTCTCTGCCACTCCACGATCCATCTCCGTCCGCAAAGCTTTTAAACCTCCTAGAGCCTCCCTGCCTTACGGATCACAAAAGCAGCTCTCCTTAGAGAACCCATTCCCTCTAGGTGGGGAGGACTCCACCTCCTCACCTGACCTGACCAATCAGAACACTCCATCCCTGGCCACGGTGATTGGCTGAGAGTTCTCACCGGAAAGCGCACAGGATGCTGAGGGCGACCAGGAGCATCGACAAGGAGGCGCTGTAGCCCACGGTGTACATGACCTTCAGCTTCAGCAGGTAGGTGTGCTGCAGAGAGAAGCCGTGTCAGCCCCACCCCACCCCACCCTGGCTGGCCCTGCTCTCTATGTCTCAGTGCACCTGCTCCAGGCAACTTGAACCCCCCACCCCTACCATCCCAAGGATGTCAGTTCAGACTCAATATCATAACGTCTTGGCGTTGGAAAAGTTCTTTGGGGGGTTACCTGATGCCAATCCAAACTTCTGCCGCATTTAAGATCCCCTAGCAACACTCTAAATTCAAACCTTTGCTTGATTGCCTCTAGGTGTTCACTGCCATTTGAGGCAGTCATTTGGTGGAAAGCAGTACAAAATACTGATTTTTTTTTCATGTGACGCTAAAATTGACAGCTTTTTATGTCATATCTATTATTTTAACCTTTCTGGGGCCACTTAAAAATAAACTGTATTTATCTTGTCCATAAAACCTGTTTTACATAGAAAAGTTACACAGATTGTATAGAGAGACCTGTCATTTTCAATACAGCTATTCTGCTCATCCATGCCTCACTTATCTTTAAGTGCAAACATTCCCTTTCCATAAGCCTTTACCATTTAACCCAATTAATATGCTCCAGTTTGTCAATGCCCTTCTTAAATAAGATACCCAGAACTGCATAGCTGAAAAGCTCTAGCTATATCCTCTGACCGGGAAGAAATAATGGACCGTTGTCTCCCCTGGTCTGTACGCTGGGAACCTATTGATGCAGCAAGCAGGCGTTCGCTGTCCAGCAGCACATCACACTACTGGCTCATCTTTGATTCAAAAAAAGTTCTCAGCAGACTGGAATACTGAGCAAAAAACAAATTAAATTGTGACATACAGGTGTTAAATTTAAATCCAAAAAATAAGTTGGACAATGATCTTAAAAAGATTCTAGGAGGGCAAGCAGGTGACGTGGAGGTCAAGGTATTGGATCGCACATGGCTGACTGCATTCAAGTCCTGAACCCTGTGGCTTAAATATCAAGCCAGGTGCATGTGGGTGTGTGCTCAAAATCCTGAAGAGATTGGAGGAGAAGGAATTGTAGTGTGGCCATACCCTCTGGGAGGTGATTTCTCACTTTCCCTCTCTCTCTCTGAGTGTCTCTCTCAGTGAGCACAGCACAGTATAGCAAAACTAATTTTTTAAAAAAAGGTTCAAGGAAATGAAAATTAAAACAATATGGTACGCTATTTTTATACAAGCAACAATATCCTATGCAGGTGAGGGTATAGTGGGAGTGAAAATTGGTTCACCCTTTCTGGAAAATACTATGGAGATATGCAGCAATGACCTTTGACCTGTGCATTCCTTTTGACCTCCTTTTGACCAGGGATTAATTCTAAGAAGAAATTAGATGTATAAAGGCATATAAAGATGTTTACCAGAGAAGAATTTGTGACCAAAAAACCATAATGTCCAACAATAGAAAAAGTTAGCTAATTTATTTTAAATTCAAATGATTTTAATGTTCTACCACTATAAAAATGCTGTATACCACGCAATTTCAAAATGGTCAGAACATGCTGATAGTATATTGTTACGTGAAAAAGTAGAATACAAATTATATATATGTAGCGTGATTCCAGCTATATGCAATAAAAGGGTTAGGTTGGATTATATGAAATTGTCTCCTTTTTTGTTGATCAGTAATGATTGACTGTCACCCAGTCCATGGGGTTCAGTCTCATGCATGCATAGAAACAAACTTAGAAGGAGACATGTTAGATGTTAATAGTAGTTAACTCTGGATTATAGGTTGGTGAATAATTTTCCTTTGCATTTTTTCTATACTTCTATTTTTTTTTTTACAGTGAGTAAGTGCTATTTTATAACCAAAAGAAAAAGACAACTAGTTTTTTAATTTTTTGAAAAGCACACAGTAGTATAGAGAAAACCTGACTGACGGCTGTTCATATGAAAAGGACCTTGAGGTCAGAATGGCCCAAGCTCCATGGTGTCCCGCAGTGTACTGTAAAGAAAGAACACAGGCTTTCAGAGCCAGGAGACAAGGGTTGCAAACCCAGTTACTCACCAGCTGTGTGACATTGTGCAAATTACTTAACTCCTCTGAGCCTCAGATGCCTCATCTGCAAAATGGGGATAATAATATCTACCTTGTAGGGTTGTTGGAAGAAGAAATAAGCTATCAGATAGACTATCCAGACAATGCCTGGGACCTAGAAGACAGTGTATTATAATCTTTTCCCACCCCATCACCTGCCCTTCTACCATCTACCCTTCAGAATGAGTCAGCAATACAAGACGGTGTGAAGTATGAGGTATGAG
Organism: Tupaia belangeri chinensis; assembly: GCF_000334495.1. NCBI lineage: Eukaryota > Metazoa > Chordata > Mammalia > Scandentia > Tupaiidae > Tupaia > Tupaia belangeri. The sequence goes on from NW_006207133.1 coordinate 3,215,452, forward strand.
GTAGCTGCTAAAAAAATTAGGCCTATTCTCAGTTACACTGATGGAGCACTCTGAGCAGCTGGCTGAGCTGGAATGTTTGGAGTGTCTGCCCTCTGGGCTTGTTATTTTGAGAGACACATTAATAAACTGGAGCATTTCCAGAGAAGCGTGATTGTATCATCTGAAGAGTGTTTGAAAAACTGGGTGCATTATACCTGGAGGGGAAATAGGCGGGGGTGGGGATGGGTATGGGAATGATTGACATGTAAAAAGGTAAGACTTCATGTGTGAACTGCAGTGGAAAGAAGTTATCAAAAAGGAAGTAGATTTTGACTCAGGGTGACCAAACAATTGCCAAGTGTGAGAAGTGGCCTTTGATAGGATGGCTGCGCTGTGACATTGAGCTTCCCATAGGTGTAACTGCTCCCCCAGAAGCCAGGTGGCATCTCTCAGGGATGAGGGGAAGAACCTTGACGAGCAGTGGGTTGCCTTAGATGAATGGTTTATTCATCTAAGACTTTGGGATTTGGGGACAGCAAAGACCTATGAAATGTTAGAATATTAGGCTAACATGTCAACCTACAATCCTGCCACATATAAGATGACCCCCACATCTAGGATGTCAACTGACTCCTGGGGATGTCTAGGCCATCTTGTAAGAAGAGCTCAAGGAGCCACAGGGTGGACATGTGGTGTGTTCAGGCAGCATATTTTGTAACGTCCTGTGGCTGAGATCACTATCTGCCAGGTAACTTTCAACCCAGTGCTTGTGCGGGCCTGTTGTCCTTTGTAGCTGTAAGGTCTGACCCAGATATAGCCCTGCTCCCAAGACCCCTGACATGACCCTCCATCTCTCAGCTCTTAACTATGTACCAGCCTCAGAGGACTTGGATCCAGAGGACTCATTGCTGTCTGTCGGTCCTGGACCAAGTTGCCTATCTCTCTGCTGTGTATACTGGCTGGGCCACCTTCTTTGTGTGTCCTCTAGATCAGCTGTCAGCGAATGTTTTCTGTAAAAGGACAAAGAGTCATGTGTGTGTGTGTCCAAAATCCCAAGCGGAGAATGGAGGAGAGGGGATTCCTGCATGGCCATCCCCACTGGGAGTGATTTCTCACTCTCTCTCTCTCTCTCTCTCTCTCTCTCTCTCTCTCTCTCTCTCTGGCAAGTACATGTGCCTTATAGCAAAAAAAAAATCTCTCTAACTCTCTAAAAAAAAGAGTAAATATCTTAGGTTTTGGTGCTTTGGTCCTCTAGTCTCTTTTCCAGCTACTCAACTCTGTTCCTGTCATGCAAAAGTAGCCATGTAGAGCAAAAGGACTTGGCTGTGTTCCTGTAAAACTGTATTTGTAAAAGCAGGCAATGGAGGTGGGCCCTAAGGCTGTGGTTTGCTAACCCCTGCTCTAGGTAAGCAAATACTGTTTATTTATTTTTTATTTTTGTAAATATTTTTTTACCTTAGGGCACATATGCTGGCCAGGGAGAGAGAGAGAGAGAAAGAGACAGTGAGAGGGAAAGTGCAAAATCTCCCCCCAGGGAGGATGGCCATGTTGCAATCCCTTCTTCTCCACTCTCCTCCCAGGATCTTGGGCACACATGCACATGCGCCCAGCATGAGTTTCAAGCACCGGGTCCAGGATTCGAACTGCAGTCAGACATGTGGGAGTTCAGTGATATAACCACTACGCAATCTGCTGGCCCTGCAAATCTGGTTTAATAAGCACATGACATCTAAGCTTTGTCTTATGGGCAATCTAAGTCCAGCATTGGTATTTGTCAATAATCCAATGGTGAATGTTGCAAAAAGAAAAAAAGAAAAAAGAACAACTTATACATGCCTTCACCATCAGTTGATAAAAAGGAGAACATTTTAACAATAAGAAATCAGATGATGGGCTGGCCCATGGTGCAGTGGTTACATGCAGAGCATCAGGAGTCAGAGCTCACATGGCTGACCATGGTTCAAAATCTGGCCCAGGAGGTCTGAAAAATAGCCAGGAGCCTGTGTGCAAATGCTCCAAATCCTGACAGGATGGGGAAATGGAGGAAAAGGGTTGTGGCATGCCCACGCCCCACTGGGAGTTTCTCTCTCTCTCATACACTTGCTGGAAATATAAAATTAATTAATTGATTGATTAATTAAAAATTTAAAAAAATAAAAACTGGGAAAGAAAAATAAATAGGATGATTGAAATCCCAGAATAAAGACCAGCATTTAGGAGCCAGTGAATTGCGTAGTTTGGAAATTCTTCTAATTGTCGAAATTTTTCCTCTTTCTTTCTTTTCTTCCTTCCTTCCTTTCTTCTTTTCTTTCTTTCTTTTCTTCCTTCCTTCCTTTCTTTCTTTCTTTTTTAAGACATATGGAAATAACCTGGTCTTCGGTGATTTTGTGAAGCTGCTTCATAAAAGACTTCTGATACCCATTCTCTGGGTGTCCAGTTACTTGAGCCACATTTGCTTAGTAACCCATTTAGACATTTCTGTCATTTGCAGCCCAAAGCATCCTTTCTAATCTCCATCCTGCTACCCATCATAAGAATGTTCCTTCTTAGTGCTCACTCCCTTTTGAGGCTTCTTATGAAATCGCCCCACTCTGACCAGATGGAAGACCTCATGGGTTTTCCCCAGATGGATGACACACCCTGGGAGGGCAGAAACTCCAGCCTCTACTCGGTCCCCTGCTCACCTTCATGCAGAGCAAGACTGACTGACTACAGAGAGGAAAGTCAGAAAAAATTCAGATGTGGGCGTGGTCTGCCATCCACTTCATCCTTTCCCTCTCAGTGCCACCCCTCACCCTCCATGCTTCTCAAACAGGCCCCACAGCCCTCTCCAAGAGCTATGTCCCACACTGCCATATTCCTG
>NW_006207133.1:3218324-3220649 GCF_000334495.1 Tupaia belangeri chinensis
TGCGCTGCTGGGCCTGCTCAGAGTGCTCCTCCCAGGGGACACCACCTTAATGTAGAGGCAGCAGAAGGCAGAGGAAGAAGCACTAGCTCTTTCTGGAGTTAGACCTGGTTTAAATCCTACTTCCACTATTTTATAAGTATGTCCTTTAACCCCTCTGAGCCTCCATTTCCTCATCTGCAAAATGAAGGAAACAATGAATTTGCAGAGTTATTTTAGGACTTAATGTAATTCTGCATTGAGGAGCTGGCATGCAGCAGATATTCAGTACAACTACAGACATTTATTGGGCCTTTTTAGGTTGGGTATTTGTCACTGTGGTATCCCCACACCTGACCCATGCCACGTCCATAGTAGGTGCTCAGTAAACGCTTGATAAATAAATAAATAAATAAACAAATATGAGCTTTTGAGGAGCTCAGACAGATGGAGGCAACTGGCACGTGCTCATCATTACTATAATAGGGTAGGTAACAGTCCTGGGGAAGGACAGGGAAGGACTGGAGTTGTGGGCCCCAGTGGAGTCCTGAAAGATGTGTAAGAATCAGTCAGGGGGACCAGAAAATTAGTGTAATGGCTAAGTCGCTGAACTCCCATGTAGTCAACCATGGTTCGAGTCCCAGACCCGGTGGCTTAAACTCACGCCGGGCACGTGTGTGTGCATGCCCAAGATCCCGAGAGGAGAATGGAGGAGAAGGGATTGTGGTGTGGCCAGCCATCCCCCCAGGGGGTGAGAAGCGATTGTGGTGTGGCCAGCCATCCCCCCAGGGGGTGATTTCTCGCCTTCTATCTCTCTCTGTCTTTCTGCCAAGCGCACGCGCCCTATAGCAAAAACCTCTCAAAAAAAAAAAAAAAATCAGTCAGGAAGAGAGAAGGAAAGGGTTCTTCAGGCAGGGGCCCCTTACAAAGAAAAGGTCCAGGTTAGAGACAAGATGGCACAGTGCACGTGAGTTTTGAGGGACAGGACCGTCCTGAGGAGGGACAGTGCCTCCGAGGGAGCTGAGCCCAGGACAGACCTGATGGTCACTGCTGTGGTTTGGATATGGTTTGTCCCCCAGGGTTCATGTTTTACATCCCATCCTCAGTATAATGGCACTGGGAAGTGGTGAGGCCTAGTGGGTGGTGATTGGATCATGGAGGCTCCAGTGAGACTGAGCTCTAGCTTTCAAGAGGAGGAGTTAGTTCCCAGGAGAGCAGACTGTTATGAAAAGCAGATGGCTGCCTCCAGCTGGCTCCCTCTGCATGCTCCCGCCATCCTCGCTGCTCTTCTCAGCCCTATGCTGGCCTCATGCTTTGGCTCTTTTAGCCGCTAGAATGAGGAGTCAAGTAAACATCTGCTCTTCATAAATCACTTACAGAAGTCTCAGATACTTCCATAAGCCACACAATGGACTGAGATAGCCACTCTCAGAGGGAGTGTCTGGAGGGCCCCTCCGTTTCGATCAGACAAGACTACCTTGAAGCCTGGCTCTCTCCCAGTTTTTCAGAGCTGGGAGACTCCTTTGGGAGAGGACACTTACTGAGCACTTGCTATGGCCAGACACCCATCTCTGCACACCGTGGCATTAACTGACTGAGTTCTGGTAACAAGCCTATGCTGTCAGAACTATTAACCTCACTTCCCAGAAACTGAGGTGCAGAGCAATGACGTCCTCCTGGGCTCCACCAAGGTGAAGGTTGGGAGTCGGACTCGCCGTCAGTCTTAGGGCAGTGTGTGACAATTCTCACTGTGCCCGAAGTCTTACACACCATCTCCGGGTTGACATCCCAGGGCAGTAAGTAGGCCCACCGAGCCCCACGTGAGCAAGGAAGCTGGGGGACAAACAGGAGTCCCCAGTCCTGACCACCACCCAAGCCTGGCTCCACCCTGTCCTCTCTCAGGTCCTCCTTACCCACATATCTTCATCTCAAGGCTGGAAGGTAGAAGCTGCAGGCTTACCCGCCTCTCGTTGGAAGAGCCGCTCATGTTAACCCCACAGGCCACGTCAGGTCTGGGGAAGGCTTCTGACCAGCCGTCCTGCGTACAGTTTCGAAACATGGAACCTGTAGATGCCAATAGTCCTGTGGGTGAGCATTGGAGACAGGGCACTGTTATGTCTATAGTCTATCTACTGTAACATGTAAGTACTACAACTATGTCATAGTTGGAGACACTGAGGCACACCGTGGCTAGATAACTTGCCTAAAAGCACACCCTAGTAAGTGGGGGAAAGAGGATTTGATACCTGGGGCTCAGCTTGGAACCTATACTCTTAACTACTCATTCCCTTTCTGTCTCCTGCCTGGAGCTTTTCTTGCCCAGGTCCTGCTGCCGCTGAATACGCAGGC
>NW_006207133.1:3220785-3252802 GCF_000334495.1 Tupaia belangeri chinensis
ATGTTCCTGCTGGGGAGCTGCGCTGCTGGGCCTGCTCAGAGTGCTCCTCCCAGGGGACACCACCTTAATGTAGAGGCAGCAGAAGGCAGAGGAAGAAGCACTAGCTCTTTCTGGAGTTAGACCTGGTTTAAATCCTACTTCCACTATTTTATAAGTATGTCCTTTAACCCCTCTGAGCCTCCATTTCCTCATCTGCAAAATGAAGGAAACAATGAATTTGCAGAGTTATTTTAGGACTTAATGTAATTCTGCATTGAGGAGCTGGCATGCAGCAGATATTCAGTACAACTACAGACATTTATTGGGCCTTTTTAGGTTGGGTATTTGTCACTGTGGTATCCCCACACCTGACCCATGCCACGTCCATAGTAGGTGCTCAGTAAACGCTTGATAAATAAATAAATAAATAAACAAATATGAGCTTTTGAGGAGCTCAGACAGATGGAGGCAACTGGCACGTGCTCATCATTACTATAATAGGGTAGGTAACAGTCCTGGGGAAGGACAGGGAAGGACTGGAGTTGTGGGCCCCAGTGGAGTCCTGAAAGATGTGTAAGAATCAGTCAGGGGGACCAGAAAATTAGTGTAATGGCTATGTCGCTGAACTCCCATGTAGTCAACCATGGTTCGAGTCCCAGACCCGGTGGCTTAAACTCACGCCGGGCACGTGTGTGTGCATGCCCAAGATCCCGAGAGGAGAATGGAGGAGAAGGGATTGTGGTGTGGCCAGCCATCCCCCCAGGGGGTGATTTCTCGCCTTCTATCTCTCTCTGTCTTTCTGCCAAGCGCACGCGCCCTATAGCAAAAACCTCTCAAAAAAAAAAAAAAAATCAGTCAGGAAGAGAGAAGGAAAGGGTTCTTCAGGCAGGGGCCCCTTACAAAGAAAAGGTCCAGGTTAGAGACAAGATGGCACAGTGCACGTGAGTTTTGAGGGACAGGACCGTCCTGAGGAGGGACAGTGCCTCCGAGGGAGCTGAGCCCAGGACAGACCTGATGGTCACTGCTGTGGTTTGGATATGGTTTGTCCCCCAGGGTTCATGTTTTACATCCCATCCTCAGTATAATGGCACTGGGAAGTGGTGAGGCCTAGTGGGTGGTGATTGGATCATGGAGGCTCCAGTGAGACTGAGCTCTAGCTTTCAAGAGGAGGAGTTAGTTCCCAGGAGAGCAGACTGTTATGAAAAGCAGATGGCTGCCTCCAGCTGGCTCCCTCTGCATGCTCCCGCCATCCTCGCTGCTCTTCTCAGCCCTATGCTGGCCTCATGCTTTGGCTCTTTTAGCCGCTAGAATGAGGAGTCAAGTAAACATCTGCTCTTCATAAATCACTTACAGAAGTCTCAGATACTTCCATAAGCCACACAATGGACTGAGATAGCCACTCTCAGAGGGAGTGTCTGGAGGTCCCCTCAGTTCAGCCCACAGCCACGGAGAGCATCCTCTCTCAGACAAGACTACCTTGAAGCCTGGCTCTCTCCCAGTTTTTCAGAGCTGGGAGACTCCTTTGGGAGAGGACACTTACTGAGCACTTGCTATGGCCAGACACCCATCTCTGCACACCTGTGCATTAACTTACTGAGTTCTGGTAACAAGCCTATGCTGTCAGAACTATTAACCTCACTTCCCAGAAACTGAGGTGCAGAGCAATGACGTCCTCCTGGGCTCCACCAAGGTGAAGGTTGGGAGTCGGACTCGCCGTCAGTCTTAGGGCAGTGTGTGACAATTCTCACTGTGCCCGAAGTCTTACACACCATCTCCGGGTTGACATCCCAGGGCAGTAAGTAGGCCCACCGAGCCCCACGTGAGCAAGGAAGCTGGGGGACAAACAGGAGTCCCCAGTCCTGACCACCACCCAAGCCTGGCTCCACCCTGTCCTCTCTCAGGTCCTCCTTACCCACATATCTTCATCTCAAGGCTGGAAGGTAGAAGCTGCAGGCTTACCCGCCTCTCGTTGGAAGAGCCGCTCATGTTAACCCCACAGGCCACGTCAGGTCTGGGGAAGGCTTCTGACCAGCCGTCCTGCGTACAGTTTCGAAACATGGAACCTGTAGATGCCAATAGTCCTGTGGGTGAGCATTGGAGACAGGGCACTGTTATGTCTATAGTCTATCTACTGTAACATGTAAGTACTACAACTATGTCATAGTTGGAGACACTGAGGCACACCGTGGCTAGATAACTTGCCTAAAAGCACACCCTAGTAAGTGGGGGAAAGAGGATTTGATACCTGGGGCTCAGCTTGGAACCTATACTCTTAACTACTCATTCCCTTTCTGTCTCCTGCCTGGAGCTTTTCTTGCCCAGGTCCTGCTGCCGCTGAATAGGCAGGTGCCCTGGAGAATCCAGAATGGTTAGCGAGATCCTGGTCACTCCCGTAATGAGCCTTTCTCAGCTTTCACTTACTAATTCTGCTCCAAAAACTTGAACTTCACACTCCGCCCTGCCATCTGAAAACCATCAGAGGGTCACTGAGGCAGCACACTCAGAAGAAATGGCTATTAGTCCTTCAGTCACAATGAAGGGCCACCAGCATGTCTCTGGACAACAAATCGCAATCCTCTTTTGTGGCCCATTGTCCTAGGCCCCAGTACAAGGCTACATGCTAGGTGTTTGGACAATGTTTCCTGGCTGCCTGGTGCCTAGCCTGGAGTCCTTGCCCATCCAGTTCTGGCTGGAAAGCTGGCTGGTTGGAAAGGTGATTAAATGAGGATAAAGTTTCTACTCTGAGCTCTTCCTACAGAAGAGGGAGAACCCACTGGAGCTTTTAGAGCAGGAGCCCCCAAATGAGGAAGGTAGCAGCTGGTTAAGAGGGAGTTTTGGAGTTCCGCCCAGAGGCATCTCCCTCCCTGCACTGAATGGCCAGCCGCATTCTGTACTCTGGGCGGTCTAGGAAGGCCGAGATCTGGTCCCCCAGCTCTGGCCAGCATGGTGTTGCAGGGGTACAGGGTGCTGTCCTTGAGTCTTGCTGCTTCCCTGGCTCTAACAGGAGCCCTGCTTGTGGCTCCTTAACACCCTAACTGGACCTGCATGATACTCTCTCTCAGGTTCCAGAATCTGGGCCACTGGCTGGAACATCAAATGGGTTCCACTGGGCTGGAGAAATATGGCTGGCTTTTCTGGACCCAGCTACTGTGCTACCGAGTGCTTTACCTACAGGTTCTGAGCTAGTCCTCAGGGGCCCAGAGAGGCAGGGGCGCAGGCCTATTTTACAGACCAAAAACCCAGGGCCCAGAACTGGGCCCCGGTGCACAGCCAGCATGTGTCAGTCCTGCTTGGCTCGCTCCCTGCAGCCCCAGAGGCAGCGTCTGGCACCAGGAGACTATGTCCTTTGGGCTCTGGGCATGCCCAGTTTATGAAGCCTCTGGAGAGTCTGGGCTGGTTGGCAAGGACTTGGCCAGCCCTATAATGAGCTTTTGTCAGCTCTTGCTGAGAACAAGCCAGATCTGAATTTGAATCCCAGCGCTCCTCTGTGACCTTAGGAACATCACTTATCTGTGCCACATGGGAATGGTCACTCACTCTGCAAGAGTGAGCAGGAAACATGAGGGCCCACAGAAACGCCTAGACTCAGCCAGGCACAGGTCAGGGCCATAGAGCTACTGCAGTCTCCTCTTGGCTTTTCTCAAACAGATGGCAGTGGGTGGGACTTAGAGGCTGGAATTTAAGGGAGGCTGGAGGTTTTTGGAATGAAGTCAAGGGAGTGAGGCTGTCAAATGGCAAAAAATGGTGGTCTAATTTAGGCTGATTGTATGGGAAAGTGAGTTAAGGAATGCAACTTCCCTGAGCCCCAAACAGAAAGCCATCAACAGTGTGTGCCTAGAGCTGCCTCTTTGGCGCCCTCGCCCACTGACCCAGCAGGATTCCAAGACCGATGTTACATGTGATCTGGCCCAGAGATGCCGACAAGGCAGCGCCCCCGCTGTCAGGGCACTCTGCAGACCTGCAAAGGAATCTCACTGGGGTCCCTCCAACCTGCCGGTTTCCCCTGGGATTGGTTCTTTTTTTCTTAATGTTTGTATTTAGTTTTAGTTATTATTATTATTTTAAAATTTGCTATAGGGCACATAGGCTCCCCTGAGAGAGACAGAAAGAGAGAGGGAAAGTGAGAAAGCAAGCTGCCAGCCAGGTCTAGGACTCAAACCATAGTCAACCATGTGGGAATACCTTAACCACCATGCCACCCACAGGCCCCTGGATTGATTCTAATAAGTAGGGGATCCTTACCCAGGCACTGGTTGGTGTACACCTCAGGGGACCCTCAAAAGTAGACCTTATGCTTGCTCATTTACATATGCGCAGTCTGGGGAAGCTTCATCAGATTTTTGTTGTCATCGTTGTTAATTTTGCTATAGGGCATGTGTGATTACCGCAGAGAAACAGAGAGGGAGAAAAAAGGAAGGAGAGAGAGAGAAGAAAGAGAAGTGAAAGCACCCCCCAAAGGGGATGGTCATGCCATAATCCCGTCTCCATTCTCCTCTCAGGACTTTGGGTACGCACACACATATACACCTGGTGTATTTTTCAAGTCACCAGGTCCGGGGTTCACTACATGGTCAGCCATGTGGGATCCAGCTGCCTTAACCAGCTTGCCACCAGCTGGCCCCTCCCTGAGTTTTTAGAAGGCTCCAGATCCCTCATGAGGTTAGGAACTGCTACTGCTTTAAGGCCAGATCCCCACTAAGACAAAAGAGAAATAGGCCTAGGCCAAGGCCTGGCCTTGACCAGGAAGTACATTTTTAATAAGGAACCTGGAAGAACAGTGCCCTTTTAAGAACCAAAAGGATGCATCTTAGGGGGACATTCTAGGGAATACGCTAGGCCTAGCACGAATGGAGAGTATCTGGGGACAGAATCCAGTCTGCAGGCTCTCCAGTCACTGGACACCCATCCTGTCTGGGCCCATGTTGTGGGTGATCTGAGAAGGAATTAATTTATCTTTTTCTTTCTTTCAAAGGGTCCACAGAACCACCTTGTCTTCACCAGGTGCTCCTCCCCAGGGTTGGGGCAGGAGTGCTGGAACCCTGTGGGACACTGCAGGAGGTTTTTTCTAAGGAGAGTTAAAGGGATTGGAGTCTACCACAGAAGTAGGTCTGTGGGGAAGGGAGATGGGAATCAAGAGGTTCTTGGTGACCAACCCCAGCTGGACCGGTCCTAACCTATAACCCTAGGCTGGGTATGAGCCGGGTGGTCCTCAGGGTGAGATGATCCTCCCCACCACTCAGAAAGCCGAATGGGTGCCCTTTGGCCCAGCCTCAGATAGATGGGCAGCCCCACAGCGACACCGTGTGGCGACAAGAAGAAATGGCAGCAGAAGTAGGCACAGGGACCCTCCCACACACCCCTTCCAGCGTCACAGAGCAGATGAGAGCTGAGGGGACCCAGCAGGATCCAAAGACAGATGTTACACATGATCCAGGCCAGAGGCCCAGAGCCACTGGGGTGGAGGAGCCTCTGAGGAAACTGAGTTTCTAGGTAATGAGGTGGGTGGGGATGTGACAGAACTGGCCCCAGGTCACCCTGTGCCCATGGATCACCAGCTCTGCCTGGTCCCTCTGCAGAAGGACAGGCAGAATGGGACCAGCAGTTAGCGTAATAGCTATGTCACTAAACTCCCATGTAGCCGACTGCGGTTCGAGTCCTGGACCCGGTGGCTTAAACTCACACCAGGCACATGTGCATGTGTGCCCAAGATCCCGAGAGGAGAATGGAGGAGAAGGGATTGCGGTGTGGCCATCCCCCTGGGGGGGGTGGTGATTTCTCGCTTTCTGTCTCTCTGTCTCTCTCTGTCTGTCTGGCGAGTGCATACGCCCTATAGCAACAACAACAAAAAAAAACTCAAAAAAAAAAATAAGCAGGCAGAATGGTGGGGGAGGTGGAAGCTCAGTGGCTCTGGGAGGGCTGGGAAGGCAGGGCTGGGGAGAGAGGAGCTTCAAGTCCTCCCCACAGGGAGAAAAACTCAGTCAGCATTGGAGGAGCCCTGGATGGGAGTCAGATGACAACAGGTCTGGTCCTGACCTGGCACCTAGCCAGCATGCTGCTCCAGGTCCCCACGTCTGGGTTCACCTCCTGTGTCCTGAGCTCCAGGGACCCAAGAGACAGACATGGGGGGTGGGTCATGCCAGGAAATGGAGACTTGTGGGCAAGTTTGTAGGTGCGTGTGTGGCAGGAGTGAAGGGCATTCGAGCAGATGAGAGAGGGAACAAAAAGCATGGCAGAGAAGGGAAATGGAAGATACTTATTTCCAAGCACAGCCTTACAGGACAGATGTTACCTGTGCTCCCTGTTTTATAGGTGAGAACATCGAGACCAGCAGACGGTGAGTGACTGCAGCCTCACCGCGCCTGGCCCCAGCCGGAGCAGCTAGGTGTCACTGTGTGAGGGCGAAGGAATGTGACTGAGGGCCTGCTCCCTCAAAACCCCTGTGTGATCCCCTTGCCAGCTGCCTGGGTGCTGTGAGCTGAGGGATGCTGGCTCTCTGTCTGTCGGCCGAGTGCATACGCCCTATAGCAACAACAACAAAAAAAAACTCAAAAAAAAAAATAAGCAGGCAGAATGGTGGGGGAGGTGGAAGCTCAGTGGCTCTGGGAGGGCTGGGAAGGCAGGGCTGGGGAGAGAGGAGCTTCAAGTCCTCCCCACAGGGAGAAAAACTCAGTCAGCATTGGAGGAGCCCTGGATGGGAGTCAGATGACAACAGGTCTGGTCCTGACCTGGCACCTAGCCAGCATGCTGCTCCAGGTCCCCACGTCTGGGTTCACCTCCTGTGTCCTGAGCTCCAGGGACCCAAGAGACAGACATGGGGGGTGGGTCATGCCAGGAAATGGAGACTTGTGGGCAAGTTTGTAGGTGCGTGTGTGGCAGGAGTGAAGGGCATTCGAGCAGATGAGAGAGGGAACAAAAAGCATGGCAGAGAAGGGAAATGGAAGATACTTATTTCCAAGCACAGCCTTACAGGACAGATGTTACCTGTGCTCCCTGTTTTATAGGTGAGAACATCGAGACCAGCAGACGGTGAGTGACTGCAGCCTCACCGCGCCTGGCCCCAGCCGGAGCAGCTAGGTGTCACTGTGTGAGGGCGAAGGAATGTGACTGAGGGCCTGCTCCCTCAAAACCCCTGTGTGATCCCCTTGCCAGCTGCCTGGGTGCTGTGAGCTGAGGGATGCTGGAGTCAGCATGCTGGGGAGAGCCGCCTGCTAGTAAGCGGCACTTGTTTTAGGCTCTCCGTGGAGGAGCGTTGGACCAGCTTTGAGAGTCAGGTGATTCGTCTGCTACAGAGCCGCATTGCCAAGTGGAGGGGTGGGATTCGAACCATCTCCCAAGTCCCCTTGGATTCAGGGTGTATTGAGCAAGGCTGCAGCAGCACACTTCCCAGATCCACGTGTGAGCGTGTGTGCACAATGGACGTGTGTGCCTGTGCACTAGCGAATTGTGGTGAGAGGACCAACACTCCTCTCTCGGGCCCCGTCTCCATCTCCGGGGTCATCCTTTCTTTGCTTGGCTTTGGAGAGCTGGTGAGTTTTGGTATTAAATTGCCCATCCTTTGGTTTGTTCTTGTTAAATCCCTCAGGCTAGCCTGTGGTGTGGTGGTTAAGGCAGCTGGATCCCACACGACTGACTGCAGTTTCGATCCCGGACCCAGCGGCTTGAAAAACATACCAGGTGTATGTCCATGCGTGCCCAAGATCCCAGTAGGAGAGCAGAGAAAAGGGGATTTCAGCATGGCCATTTCCCATGGGAATGGTTCTTGCTTTGTCTCTCTCTTTCTGTTTCTTTCCAGGGAGTGCATGTGCCCTCTGGCAAATAAAAAAGTGAGGGACCTCATCGAGCAGCTTTTCTTGCCCTGTAGGGGTGTTGAAAAGGGGGCAGCAGGGCCAGGCTGTAGATTATCAGAGACCCACGCAGGGAAGGGCCAAAGCCCCCCGGGGCTGCCACAACCACAGAGCCACAGACCGTGAGTTCAAAGACTCAACACCGGGTTGAAGTCAGGGGACTTGGGTTGGGTGCTGGTTTCTCCACCTGTTGTCATCTCCGAGACACACCGTTACACCTCCCCAAGTCCCTGCTGTTGTTCTTTGCTGGCTCAAGTGATGCGCTGGGTCAGGAGAAAGACATGATTTGCGAGGGTGTCAGGATTGAATGAGCCCACGTGGATCATGATGCCTGGCATGTGATCAGCATTAATCCCAGTCCGTCAAGGAAGAAAACCCTTGAAACAAAAGCTGTTCCTGGTAAGAGACCCCACCGCCGCCACTGCTGCCGCCGCCACCACCACCACCACCAGGGGCTGTCAAGGAGGCCACAGTTTATCAGCAGGACCTGGCAGAATGGGCACAGAGGAAGCAAGTATTCTGGAAGGCCAGGCTGCCTGGGAACCCAGCACTGCCATGGTGGGATTCAGACATGGGGGCTGGGGCAAGATCCTTGGTTGCTGAGGGGGAGGAAACACGGGTGGAAGGAGGGGAGCCCCTACACTGGGGAGGTAAGGAGAAGCAGCCTCCTCTATCACTCTCCCCAGCACATCAGGATTCTACTCACTGAGTCCACTCCACACCCCCAAGCAAGGCCTTGAATCCCCAGCAAAGAAGTTCCCTATCATTTCACCCACTGCTTATTCCCAGAGAAGGTTCCTTGGCCTGCCCTACCCAGAGGGCCACCACACCAGACCCCAAGCTGAGAGGGTACCGTTGCCACTTGTGAGCATCTGGAGGAATCGCGGGCACTCCACTTCCACTGTCTGTCCTGGGGCAGAGGAGGGCCAGCAGCTCATGTTGTCCCAGAGTGTTGCACAGCCTACGGGAAGAGTGGCAGCATCAGGAGGGGACCCAGAGAGGCCCCACCACCATGTCACCATCCTCAACACCCCGGCCTGCCTGGATGCTTCCAAACTTCCCATGAGGTACTAACTCCTTGAGATCAGGGACCAGTGGAGTCTAATGCATCTTTAGTCTTGGGGACCTTGGACTCTGTCTATATGGTAAGTGCTCAGTGTTGAAGACATCAGGATGGAGGGAGAGAGGGATGGGGAAAGACACGTGATCTCATACGATCCTCAGAAGTGCAGGTCTGATCCCTCTGGAGCAAAGATGGCAGGTCTCTTGGCCTCAGCCTGCATTAAACGACTCTGCGGTGCAGTACAACTACCTGGGAGCTCTAAACACAGAACCGTGCCCTGCACAGCGACTCTGACCAAATCGCTCTAAGTGAGACCCAAGTAGGCTATCGTGTTAAAGCTTTCCAGAGAGTCCTAACTGTGGCAGCAGGGTCAAGAGCTCTTGTTTCCATGATTCTCAAACTTCAGCTTGCATTGGGATCACCTGGAAGGTGTGTTAAAACATAGATTGGGGGACCAGCAGATGCCATAATGGTTGTGTCACTGGACTTCCATGTAGTCAACTGTGGTTCGAGTCCTGGACCCAGTGGCTTAAAACTCACGCTGGGCACATGTGTATGCATGCCCAAAATACTGAGAGGAGAGTGGAGGAGAAGGGATTGTAGTGTGGCTATCCCCCCTGGGGTGTGATTTCTTACTTTTGTCTCTCTGAAGAGTGCATCCCCCCTATAGCAAAAATCTCTTTAGAAAAAAAAAGAAAGAAAGAAAACACACACACACAGAGATTGGGCCCAACCTCAGTGGCACAGGCAACAGCGTGCTGAATTGCAGTCTGGAAACCACATGGCCAGCTGTGGGTTTGGATCCTGAATGGGCCTGAAAACACACCTGTGCATGCCCAAGATGCAGACAGGCTAGAAAGTTGGAGAAAGGGGATCTTGGGTTGACAAGACCCTGTTGAGTTCTCTCTGGCTCTTGTGTGTGCATGCATGCACTCTCATGAGTAAAATTAAGCTTTAATAATAAAATCAAGATTGCTGAGTAGGCCTGGGGTTGGGTGTGAGAATGTGTATTTCTAAGGAGTTCGCAGGGTGGCCGGTGCTGTATCCGACCACACACTTCAGGACACACTGGCTTGGCTTAGGGAAGCAGCTATACCAGAGCCACCACCATATTCTGTGGTAGGAATATTGTTGATGATGCTGCTTTCCACTTGCTGTGTTCCCTGTATGAGGCCAGTTCCTGAAGGAAAACCTGTTCTCGACGAGAAGCTGAATCTGCTGTGAATGACTAGCGGGTGTCTGTCCTTGGAGACACTGAAACCTGAAGCTGATTTCCTCTTTCATTTGACAGCTAGAAAGCTCAGAGCCAGATTTGTGGTCCATTTTTAGTAAATGGAAGACTTTGAAATGAATCAAAAAGATTACTGGACCAGCCAGATAGCATGGTGGTTAAAATGCTGGATCCCACATGGCCAACTGTATGGTTCAATTCCCAGACCCAGTGACTTGAAAGACAAAGCAGGTACATGTGTGTATGTGCCCAGAATCTCAAAAGGAGAATGGAGGAGAAAGAATGGCAGTGTGGCCATCCCCCTAGGGTGCTTCCTCACTCCCGACCCCCGCCCCGCTTCTCTCCGAGGAGCACTTGTGCTCTGTAGCAAAATTAAAAAAAAAAAAAAAAAAAAAAATTAGATGTCTTCAATGCAAAACTAGGCATTATTATTATTATTATTATTTTAGTGTTTTTTTGCCTTAGGGTGTGTGCACTCACTGGAGAGAGAGAAACAGAGATA
The DNA here is from genome assembly GCF_000334495.1 of Tupaia belangeri chinensis. Lineage (NCBI taxonomy): Eukaryota > Metazoa > Chordata > Mammalia > Scandentia > Tupaiidae > Tupaia > Tupaia belangeri. The sequence goes on from NW_006207133.1 coordinate 3,231,405, forward strand.
GTGAGAGGAAAAGTGAGAAATCATCCCCCAGAGAGATGACCACACTGCAATCCTTCTCCTCCGTTCTCCTCATGGGATCTCGGGCACACATGGATGCACACATCCCAGTGCTGAGTTTCAAGCCACCAGGTCTAGAACTCAAACCGTGGTCAGCTATATGGGAGTCCAGCGTCTTAACCACTACACCACCTGCTGGCCCCAAACCAGGTGTTATTTAAGCACAGTCTTCTGGGTTATATGATTCTATGGGGTCTTGGGCCTTTTATCGTCTTTGAGCTATTTAGCTACTCTAGAAATTGTAGATAATTGAAAGCAATGCAAATGGGCCTTGTCCACAGACAATAAGTTTTGTCTGGTTGAAACCAATTAATTTCACCCCCCCCCCTTGCTTTCAGCCAGTTTTGCATCTGTCTGTAAACTCATTTTACCAACCTGCCTTATATGTGTGAGACAGAAATCACTTATGAACCAGTGGGGATGTTTTACAGAGTCCCTCTCGAAGTAAAGTGTTTGCCAGGTGTCCCTTTTATATTTGTATGTGTGCTATGATCATACTACCTTTCAAGAATGACCATTCAGGAGCCAAGCAGTGGTACAGTGGGAAAACGTGATGCCCTGTGAGACACTCCCACATGGGAAGGTTCCCGGTTTATGCTCACAGGCTTCCCTGAGTACACAGGGCATGTGTGTGCCCGTAAATCAGGGCTGGCTGAAGGCTGGGAGTGCATCCCGTGTCAAAGTCCTATTGGAGGGACCAGTAGTTAGCGCAATGGCTATGTCACTGGACTCCCACGTAGGTGACCACGGTTCAAGTCCCGCACCCGGTGGCTTAAACTCACGCTGGGCACATGTGCGTGCGTGCCCAAGATCTCGAGAGGAGAATGGAGGAGAAGGGATTGTGGCGTGGCCATACTCCCTGGGAGGGTGATTTCTTGCTTTCTGTCTCTCTGTCTCTGTCTGTCTGGCGAGCGCAAGCGCCCTATAGCGAAAACCTCTCCAAAAAAAAGGAAAATAAAAATCCTATTGGAGGGGCTGCCTCTCTCTCTCTCTCTCTCTCTCTCTCCCCCTCCCTCCCTCTCTTTCTCTCCCTGCCTCTTTCATTCATGAAAGAAAGAAAGAAACTTTTTAAAAACATCATGATTATTTTTAAAAAAGCACTTTCATCCACATTACCACCCACCAGTTTTCTCAATCCTGAGAGTAGGACCCAGGGAACTTGCTTCCTATACCAGACTTCCGGAGACCCATGGCACCTGGGCAGTATCGCTAGGGGCAGGTTTGAAAGGGGCTAGAAATGAGCAGCAGTCATCCCCATCCAGTTTGGGGAACATAGTACTGACCACCCCAAAGTCATTCAGAAAGAGCCAGAGCTCTGGCGCCAGGCTGACCTGGGATCCAGCCCTGCCTCACACACTGGCTGCCCTAGCCCTTTCCTATCTCTTCTGGGGGAACAAATGCTCCTTCCTGGGCTTGTCAAAAGGAGGAGCTGGAGCCCACCTGCAGAGCCTGCACAGAGTAGATGCTGGTGAATGATAACCACGCCCCCCCAACACACACACACACACACACACACACACACACATGCGCACGCACACACACTGTCTTCCTCAGCCTCTTTCTTTTCCATACGGGCACCTAGAAGTGTCCTGGCCTGCTCTGTGCCATCCCCATTGTACAAATGAAGCAACCTAGCAGAGCCAGGAGGAGTGGCATTCTGGGGTCGCACAGGCAGGATAAGAAGGACTTGGGGTTGTCTTTGCCCTTCTACAGGGTGGCACCTCACAGCCTCTTCCCTCGGACTGGCCCCAGCTTCCTAGTACCCTCCTTGCTAAGACCACGCTCAGGGAGCTGGGGAGAGGCGAGAGGGGCTGAGGGTTGGGTCACAGAGGATGCAGAGCAGGGAGCCAGATGCACAGATGAGAAGTTAAGGCAGGTGTGGCCTGCTTCTGCCCTGGCAGAAGGACCAGCCCTCAGAAGGAGAGGGGAAGTGGGAGGGCCCACAAGGAACCCAGGCCTGATGTCAGGATGCCTGGATGGGAGCTTTAGAGGCAGGAGAGCCTCTAGCACTGATGAGGACAGACTGACCCTGGGCAGGGTGGGAGGGGACTGGAGGAGGGTCTCTGCAGAAGGCAGGGTTTGGATGGGGGTCCCACAAGGACAGTGAAAGCATCTGGGGCCCATGGACCAGGTGTCTGTGCCCTTAAGGAATGTAGAGATGAGCATCCCCTTGGACAGTCTTGAATCTTCACACTGAATTTCACAGTGAGTCCTGCAATCAGATGGGCTCGAACTTCTGTCCATTTTGAACTCCCCCAGAGTGCCCAGCCAGGGTCCCACCACTGAGCAGTCTGCAGCTCGGACACTGCTCATCAGGCCCAAGCAGGAGGGCCCAGAACTCTGCCACCTGCTACTTGCCGGGCCTCCCCGACAGATGCCATTTGGGTGGTGACTTGGTCATGGGAGGGCCCTTTATGGAGACTTGCTACAAGAGCTGTTCCAGGATCTGAAGTCCCTGGTCCCTGTCCTCTGACTGTATACGGAAGTCTCCACGTAGCCACAGGACATGTGGCTGCGGTGCAGCCCCTGCTGGTTAAGGCTGGCGTCTCTTGTAGCAGAAGCAATGGGGGCACTTGAGGAGGTGGGAAAAGGCAGGACTCTCTCACCTCCACTTGGGGAGAAATGAATTCAGGGTTGGCCGGGGCTGACCAGGTCAGCCAGGGCTCCAATCCATGAGGCCAGGTGACCCATGCTCACTGACCAGACACAGAGGGTGCCAGGAGATTTTCTGACCGAGGTCATGTCAGACAGGGCCACAGGGACTCCCAGCTTGCTGCTGGCACTGGGCAGGGCAGGAGTGGCTGGGGTGTGGGGCGAGAGGGGAACAGGCTCCCGTCCCAGAACTTGGAGTCCCCCTGCCAGCTGGCCCACTGCCATGCCCTTCATGTCTATACACAGAAATGGCACTCAGGCTGGGGACAGGGCCATGCCAGGCCAGTGCTGGACACACATCAGACATTCGGGGACCGGAGTTCACAGCAGCCCTGTGTCAGGTGGGGCCTTTGTCCCATGGTGGAGATGAAGAGCCCCAAGTTTCCAAGTCAATGGCAAGCACAGGTAACAGTGACGGAGCCGGGTGCCCCTCCAGCGGGGGAGGTCCCACCTGCAGGCTGCCAAGCTCACGCAGCATCACTCATTTCCTGGGCACCCATGCTCCGGTCTCCCTCTCTAGCCTCAGCTTCACTGTCCAGGCATGAAAGGCGCAGAACAGGCCAGGGTGCAGTCAGCACATCACACAGGCGGCCACTTTAGAGCATTTAATATGTACTGGGAAAACTAAAACACAAGCATACTGCATCTATGATTTATGGCTATTACTGTTCAGGCCGAGTCTACGGTTTTACAAAAGGTCATGATTTAGAAGGAAAAATAAGAAGGAAATCAAAGCACAAGTGGCTCCTGGCTGTAGCTGGGCTGGCGGAATGTGGCCAGGAGCAGGGCTCCCTCTGCAGACTCCCTGCTCTCTGCAGGGGACCCCTGGAGGCTCTCTGTAGGCTCCCTGCTCCCTGCTCTCTGCAGGGGACCCCTGGAGGTGCTGCCAGGGAGGGAGCTAAGAGCTCACTCAGGTCTCACACTCAGATGCCTCCTCCCCCGAGCCCAGGATTAAGCAAGAATGCAAGGTGGAGAGGGCACTCCTGCTCAACTAGGACACCCTGTCCCAAGCTGGCCTTCCCCAGGAACTCGGGCTGGGAAAAGGGCACAGTCCAGGCCTGTGGCCACGGTGGAATCCCAGGCTTATTTAGGTCCAGAGAAGCAAACTTGCTGCCTGAGTTGGAAGTGAGAGGGATGCAGTGTGACAAGGGATGGGGAAGCTTCCTAACCCAGGGCTGACGTGAACTGCAGAGCTGTGCGGGCAGACAGGTGTGGGACAAAGCGAGGGCTAGGCCTCCCACCCTCTGTCATCGGGGTGGTCACCTGTCAGCACAGATTGCCTGGCCGGAGGAGGCTGAAGGCCCTGGGAAGTTTAAGTGGGGAATCAAGAACAAACCATGTCAGGCCACAACACCATCTGGATGATCAGGGCTGTCTGCCTCAGGGCCCAGGGCCTGAGAGGACAGTCTGAAACACTGGGCTGGGACAGGCGGCAGGAGACAGGACAGGCTTTGGACCCAAACCTGCCTTGGGCATACCTCTTACTTGATAAACCTCAGTTTCCTCATCTATATAACACAAACACACTAATATTCTGCAGGATTTTTTGAGTGAATTAAATGATTTGTGTAGGCAGCAGAATATTTTCTGATCTACGATATTAACCTGTTCTTTTTCTTCTCCTGGTATATACTATTTTCTTTTTTTTCTCTCCTTCCTCCTCAGATTACTAATTCGAAATCTCAGAGGTGGGCAGGAAATTTTACCATCTCTTGATTTGGGTTGCAAAGTCCCTGGAGGAGAGGAGAAGCATTCTGCTGACATGGAAATGCTTGAGAGGAAGCAGAGAAGGAGCAGGACTTGCTCCGACTGCGGGGACATGCAAATGAAGAGCAGGGACATGGAAGGTTCCTGAAAGAGGAACAAGGGCCCTGCCGCCCAGCCAGCTTGAGGTAGTGGGATGGCCCAGAGGACACATCTAGGCAGCCTTGCAGAGCTTGGGCCGCTTACAAAGCCCAGCGTAGTCACGTGGCCTGAGACAGGAGCCTGAGCCACCATCTGTGTGGAGCTAAGTGTGAGCTGAGAGGCCATCACCCTCGAATGCCATGGTACACTGAGAATATGTCACCCTAGGAAACCTGGGTGGGGATCCAGAAAATGTCAAGGCTTAAGTTTTTCCCATCCCAGGAGAATGAAGTCAGAATTAAAGTCATCAAAAATGGAGAAGGTTTTTGGGCCAGTCAGATAATATGGTGGTTAAGGAAGCTGGATCCCACATGGTCAACTGTACGGGGTTCAAGTCCCAGACCTGGTGGCTTGAAAAACACTCCGGGCATGTGTGCATAGATGCCCAAAATCCTAAGAAAAGAAATGGAGGAGAAGGGATTGCAGCATCGCCATTTCCTCAAGGTCTCTCTCTCTTTCTCTCTCTCTCTCTCCCCCTCTCTCTCTCCCTCTCTCCAGGGAGTACATGTGTCCTATAACAAATTTAAAAATCAATGAAGAAAGTTTTACTCTTGTCCAGTGGAATTCATAGACAAAGATTTGTCTCCTTTGTATTTGTGCCGACCCTGGCTCCGGGCCAGGCTCCGAGCAGACACTTATCACTGTCTACTTTTCCACCTTTCTGTCCTGCCCCTAGATAGAGAGGTGGCCCCAGGCCGGTCTGGGGCAGGGAGGTGTTGAGAGCAGGGGACAGTGACCTGAGAGGGCAGCCAGTGCCTCGGGAGTTCCAGGCCCCCACCCAGCCGTGTGGGGACGCCCGGAGCCTCCACGAGTCTGCCCTGCACACCCCAGAGCGCAGCGCCCGCCCTCCAGGCCTTGGTTATTTACCAGTGAGCGCGGTCGCCTGACGATGACCTGGAGCTATTTCTGGAGCAGTGTGTCAGGCTGCAGAGACACGGGCCAGGAGCGGCCAGACCTTTGAGGCCATGCTGTACTGGGCCGCGGGGCAGAGGGTGCTGTCTCCCCATGCTCCCTCACACCAGTGCCCGCTTTGCTGTCACTGGAGATGATGACTCCTCCTCGTCTCACTCCACATGTTCCCTTATAGCTTCTGCTTCTGTCATCGTGAGCTCTGCCCCCCCACCACCACTCGGGGCCTGCAACACTCACCTCTCAGGCATCTCCACAGATTGCTCACCTCCACCCTCTTCTTTCTATTCCCCAGGTCCCCCTAGCTTCAGACAAGCTCCTGGCAGCCCCTGCTTCCTACTTCCACCACGTGGCCTTTGCCTATCTCTGCCCACCTGCCCTATCCCCAAGGGGCAGTTGATAGGCTTTTCTTGGCCTGGCCGATGACCCGACCTATAGTCTTTCAGCCAAGAGAGGTGGTGTGCTCCTTTCAACAGCTGGACTGCGTGCAGAAGATGTGATCAAAAAGGAGTTAGAGGAACTGGAGTCCCAGGGTCAAGGCATTGAAAACCATGGACTGGCTCCATAGCCTAATGGTTAAGGGAGCCAGATCCCACATGGCTCACCCCAAATCAAATCCCAGTCCTGGTGGCTTGAAACACATGCCAAGCATGCATGTACATAAACTCCTGATGGGATGGAGGAAAAGGGTTTACAGTGCGATCATGCCACTCTCTGGCAAGCACAGACACCCTCTGGCAATTAAAAATAAATAAATAATAGAACCACTAGTTGGCATAATGGTTAAATCACTGGGCTCCCACATGGTTTGAATTCTGGGCCATGTGACTTGAAAATCATGCTGGCCACAAGTGCATGCGTGCTCAAGATCCCAAGAGGAGAACAGAGGAGAAGGGATTGCAGCATGGCCGACTCCCAGGGGGTGATTTCTTACTTTCTCTTTCACTGTCTCTCTCTCTCTCTCTCTCTCTCTCTCTGGTGAGTGCATGAGCCCTAAGGCAAAAAAACCTCTTCAAATGAACGAACTAACTAACTAAATAATAATAAGCCACATGAGAAGGGGCCAACTGTAGCATAGTAGTAAAACCTGAGTCTGAGACCCATGGAAAGCCCCAGGTTCAAGTCTGGAGACCTCCATGAATACACTGCCCATGTGTGTGCCCTTCATCTGCAACTGGCTGAAGTTGATGGTGAACTGCTTTAAGACCCTGTTAGGAACACTGTCTGCTTTCTCTCTCTCCCTCATAGAAGAAATAAATAAACTTAAAATAAAATCAAAAACAAAAATCACATCACAAGAGGAATAACTAAAACCCAGTGGTGTTTACCACAAAACCAAAATGCATAGGCAGCTGGATGGGATGCAGTATCCTGGGAGTGATGAGCTGCCCATCACTGTAAGTATTCAGGCAGAGAGGGCCATGGAATTGGAGGACTGGGAAGAGCATCCGACGCTGCTGACAGGAGGCTGCAGTAGAGGAGATGAAGGACCGCTGAAACCGGGAGGCCAAGCAGCTGCATCCCTGCAGCAAGCATAGATCTCTCCAGGTGACCGGCTCGAGGACAGCTCTGGACACTGCAAGCTGAGTCCTTTCTCTCCCAGGGACCATACAAACTGCACACCACCTCCAGGGAGCCCTCTTCTTCTACTCAAGAACTTTTCCTCATCGGGCCTAAAGCTCTGCATTTCAGGCCACCTGTAACACTTCAAATAATTGGTACCAACAAGCTCTCTCTCTGTTTTTCCTAATGAAAAACCCTTCTGGGGAGAAGGATATCAGTCATCCACAGCTCGATTGTGCTGAGTGTGATCAGACCGCATTGTAGACGCGCAGGAGTTAGTCAAAATGTTGGGTCTGAGTCCTGTTTCAGCTCCGGATGATTCTGGGCCTTCCTGAAACTTCAGCTTCCTCGTCTGTGAAATGGGGGTAATAATAGCACTTATTGTACAACTATTTCAGGAGCTAAAATTTTACAAATTATCTAACATGTGATGCAAATATAAGCAAACTTATTTCTGAAAAACAAGCCAAGATCAGATGTGCCAAGAGAAGGAGGGGCAGAGGTGTGCTGTGGGGCTTGGGGCAGGGCACGGGGGGCTGGGGAAGGGCCTCAGGAGCTGGGGATCTGGAGGCAGCTGGCGATAGCTACTAGAGGAAACCACATTAAAAGCCAGCATATACGAAGACTGATTCATGCCAAAAACTGAAAGAACTTTGCAAGCGTTAAGCTCGATGACAGAACGCACCCACGAAAGGTCACCTATTGGGCGATCCTCTTTATATGAATGTCCAGAGCCGGTGAATCTATGGGAATTGATAACCACCAGTGGCTAGAGAAAGGGAAGTGTGGGGAGTGATTACTTAATGGGCATGGGGCTTTAACTTGGGTGATGAAAATGGTTTGTAACCAGACAGAGCTAATTGTTGCTAAGTATGGCAAATGTACTAAATGCTATTGAATTGTTCACTTTCAAATGGTTAATTTAAGCTTACATGAATTTCATCTCAATAAAACAATATACAGAAAGAAGCCTTTTTCCTCCTGCCCACACTGCGGGAAGTGGGGAACCATCTGAGCAGACCTAAGGACAAAAAATGGGAGGGATGGCCCAGAGAGGGCCAGCGTCTTGCACGAGGTCACACAGCACCTCAGTTATAGAGCAGGACACTGCCCAGGGCTGGCTGGCCGCAGAGCCCACACCTTCCCTGCTACCGCCTTGTCTCTCTGGAACAGTTCCCCCCACCCCCCACCCCCCGGGAGAGCCAGAGCCCTTCCTTGCCGCAGCCAGCTCGGGGTGGGTGTCGGCTTTGTAAACAGAGTAATAAAGAGCCAGAGGGGGCAGGCCATGGAGCACTGAGGGTGACCCTGAAATGTTTCCACAAAATGCCAGGAAGGCCTTGGCCACCTAACCCGGAATAGATGAAGAGTTAATTTTTTATCTGTGATATGTGTGCCGGGCTCGGTGACAGCTCTGTGAGTGGCATTTCCTGTGACTCGTCTGGCGTTCAAACATTAACCTCCACCCACCATGGCCTAGGCGGCTTAACCATTAACCCTGCACCCCAACAGAGAGTGCCACGAGCCTCCTCCCCGGTTTGGGCACCAGGACAGAGCCTTGGTGCAGACAAGGGACCTTGGTGACCTTCTGCATTGAGCGGCCTGGGCCAGGAAGAACAGGGCTGGGCCTGTGTTCTGTGGCCTCTATCTCAGGCCCTCCAGGGTCCTGTATGAGACTTGAAGGTCACTCGCCTGGTTTCAGGGTGAGCACAAGGGGCTGAGTGCGCCTCCCAGCAGATTTACTCTTTGCCCTTTCTCCTCCCTTTTCGGTCTTTTAGGGGGTTAAGGGGCCAACTGTAGCATAGTAGTAAAACCTGAGTCTGAGACCCATGGAAAGCCCCAGGTTCAAGTCTGGAGACCTCCATGAATACACTGCCCATGTGTGTGCCCTTCATCTGCAACTGGCTGAAGTTGATGGTGAACTGCTTTAAGACCCTGTTAGGAACACTGTCTGCTTTCTCTCTCTCCCTCATAGAAGAAATAAATAAACTTAAAATAAAATCAAAAACAAAAATCACATCACAAGAGGAATAACTAAAACCCAGTGGTGTTTACCACAAAACCAAAATGCATAGGCAGCTGGATGGGATGCAGTATCCTGGGAGTGATGAGCTGCCCATCACTGTAAGTATTCAGGCAGAGAGGGCCATGGAATTGGAGGACTGGGAAGAGCATCCGACGCTGCTGACAGGAGGCTGCAGTAGAGGAGATGAAGGACCGCTGAAACCGGGAGGCCAAGCAGCTGCATCCCTGCAGCAAGCATAGATCTCTCCAGGTGACCGGCTCGAGGACAGCTCTGGACACTGCAAGCTGAGTCCTTTCTCTCCCAGGGACCATACAAACTGCACACCACCTCCAGGGAGCCCTCTTCTTCTACTCAAGAACTTTTCCTCATCGGGCCTAAAGCTCTGCATTTCAGGCCACCTGTAACACTTCAAATAATTGGTACCAACAAGCTCTCTCTCTGTTTTTCCTAATGAAAAACCCTTCTGGGGAGAAGGATATTGGTCATCCACAGCTCGATTGTGCTGAGTGTGATCAGACCGCATTGTAAACGCGCAGGAGTTAGTCAAAATGTTGGGTCTGAGTCCTGTTTCAGCTCCGGATGATTCTGGGCCTTCCTGAAACTTCAGCTTCCTCGTCTGTGAAATGGGGGTAATAATAGCACTTATTGTACAACTATTTCAGGAGCTAAAATTTTACAAATTATCTAACATGTGATGCAAATATAAGCAAACTTATTTCTGAAAAACAAGCCAAGATCAGATGTGCCAAGAGAAGGAGGGGCAGAGGTGTGCTGTGGGGCTTGGGGCAGGGCACGGGGGGCTGGGGAAGGGCCTCAGGAGCTGGGGATCTGGAGGCAGCTGGCGATAGCTACTAGAGGAAACCACATTAAAAGCCAGCATATACGAAGACTGATTCATGCCAAAAACTGAAAGAACTTTGCAAGCGTTAAGCTCGATGACAGAACGCACCCACGAAAGGTCACCTATTGGGCGATCCTCTTTATATGAATGTCCAGAGCCGGTGAATCTATGGGAATTGATAACCACCAGTGGCTAGAGAAAGGGAAGTGTGGGGAGTGATTACTTAATGGGCATGGGGCTTTAACTTGGGTGATGAAAATGGTTTGTAACCAGACAGAGCTAATTGTTGCTAAGTATGGCAAATGTACTAAATGCTATTGAATTGTTCACTTTCAAATGGTTAATTTAAGCTTACATGAATTTCATCTCAATAAAACAATATACAGAAAGAAGCCTTTTTCCTCCTGCCCACACTGCGGGAAGTGGGGAACCATCTGAGCAGACCTAAGGACAAAAAATGGGAGGGATGGCCCAGAGAGGGCCAGCGTCTTGCACGAGGTCACACAGCACCTCAGTTATAGAGCAGGACACTGCCCAGGGCTGGCTGGCCGCAGAGCCCACACCTTCCCTGCTACCGCCTTGTCTCTCTGGAACAGTTCCCCCCACCCCCCACCCCCCGGGAGAGCCAGAGCCCTTCCTTGCCGCAGCCAGCTCGGGGTGGGTGTCGGCTTTGTAAACAGAGTAATAAAGAGCCAGAGGGGGCAGGCCATGGAGCACTGAGGGTGACCCTGAAATGTTTCCACAAAATGCCAGGAAGGCCTTGGCCACCTAACCCGGAATAGATGAAGAGTTAATTTTTTATCTGTGATATGTGTGCCGGGCTCGGTGACAGCTCTGTGAGTGGCATTTCCTGTGACTCGTCTGGCGTTCAAACATTAACCTCCACCCACCATGGCCTAGGCGGCTTAACCATTAACCCTGCACCCCAACAGAGAGTGCCACGAGCCTCCTCCCCGGTTTGGGCACCAGGACAGAGCCTTGGTGCAGACAAGGGACCTTGGTGACCTTCTGCATTGAGCGGCCTGGGCCAGGAAGAACAGGGCTGGGCCTGTGTTCTGTGGCCTCTATCTCAGGCCCTCCAGGGTCCTGTATGAGACTTGAAGGTCACTCGCCTGGTTTCAGGGTGAGCACAAGGGGCTGAGTGCGCCTCCCAGCAGATTTACTCTTTGCCCTTTCTCCTCCCTTTTCGGTCTTTTAGGGGGTTTCCTCCCCAGCCACCACACCTGTGCTACACTCCCTTCTCTACAGGGCTGGCCCCCAGAGGCAGATCATCAGACATCCTCTGGCTTGGAGAATTTAAAACTAGGTTTTCAAAACAACAGACCCCTTTTCCTAAACTGCAGAAGGCCAGTATGTCACACAGCCCTGAGCAGCCCACGCTGTTGCAGTGAGGTGGGCTGCCTGGCCCTGTTCACCTGCTGCAGGCCGGACTCCCTAGGCATGCTGCCAGGGCCTGGCAGATAGTCTCAACCACCTACCACAGGTCCAGCACAGCCCCATTCTCACAGCTCACTGAGGTCAAAAGAGAGGGGCCACCCGAGTCTCCCAAGGGAGTGTGAGGCAGAAGCCAGACGGGAGTCCCCAGCAAGCTTTCCGAGCCCAGGATGCACAGTCCACACTGAGGACCCCGTGAGAGCCTTAGCAAAGAAAGTGACCAGTTCTGCTCAGACCAACCAACCCAAGGGCATGGAGGCACCCTGTGACAGACCAGATCCAGAGCGAGCCAGGGCCTGGACGTGTTTCCATCTTCTCCCAGAGAATGTGAATGCATAGTACACAGTCCACATTGGGAGAGTGCGTGGGCAAGGGGCTCACAGGAGAGGTGCTGACCATGGGCAGGGCTGAGCGTGCAGAAGGGCAGAGGGACTAAGTGGACCCCAGGCACCCATAGCCAAGGTCAGCCTGGCTGCACCAAGGAGTTGGGACAGGGAGGCCATGAGAGGCGCTCCCTGCTGCAGTGAGGCGCTGGACTTTCTTCAGGGAGTATCCCACTTATTCCCAAGCAGCCTCGTGAAGTCCATAAGACTACTTAAAATGGGCAAGTTCAGGGCCAGCAGGGGGCATGGTGGTTAAGGAGCTGGATCTCATAAGACCAACAGTGCAGCTGGAGTCCCAGACCTGGTGGCTTGAAAAAAACAGGCCAGGCACGTGTGTATGCATGCCCACAGTCCCAGGAGAAGAGGAAAAAGGGGACTTTGGCATGGCCACCCCCTAAGAAATGATTTCTCAGTTTCCCTCTCTCTGTGTGTGGCAAAAATCTATGAAGAAAAGGGCAAATTGAGGAGCAGGGAGTGGTGTCTCTAGCCAAAGACCGCCACTGAAGTTGCCTCCAGCTGCAGCCTGGTACTCAGTCCCCGAGCTGACCTCAGCTGGCTTCACACTGGACTCTTCCACTCCTGCCCTACAGGAGCCCTGTGGGAGTGTCGGACCACCCACAAGGGGAGCAGAAGGCCCTGCCAGTGGGTCACCTAGTCAGAGCCGAGTCAGCAGACAGAGCTGGCTCCACGTTCCTCACAGGAAGACTGATCTTTCCCCCAGGCCAGGTCCCAGCGTGGCCTTCCAGCAGAGACTACACTGCTGGCCTCAGCTGATTTGTGACAGGCAGGGCAGGCTGGGGGCATCCACGACCTCGGTGGGGGCCTCACCTCCCTGGCCTACCTCTAGGCTCTGCCTTGACTCCCAGCATCTCGTTTTCTCCTTTCTCTCTGCTCTCTGCCAAGTTTTAGCTCTCACTCGTTCACTCAGTAAGCCAGTCGACGAACACACACCAAGTATGCAGTCTGAGCAAGCCCTGAGCCAAGCACTGGGGATAAGGAATGACACCATCCCTGCGTTGGTCCAGTGAACTCATCTTTACGATACAGTGCAGTGGTGCTAAGAGAAAGGCAGAGACAGAGAGAGACAGAGGGCCCCACGGGAGTTGGGGTGGCCAATGAGCTATGGGCATTCAGGACAATGTCGTTCTTAAAGGAAAGTAAAAAGGCAAGTGGTTGGAGAGTGAAGAAGAGAGGGAATGGTGTTGAAGCAGAGGGATCAGTGTATGCAGAGGCCTGAGTGTGAAATAAACTGACACAGTCACTAGCAATGTGCTAGCAATCTGGTTGCTCCAAGTGCGTGTGCTCAAGGTGGAGGCATGGACAAGGGCCACGGCAAGGGCAGGGCCGTGTGCTGAAGCCACTAGAGAGCAGTGGGACACCGTGAAAACATCAGAGGTTGAAATCACCATCCCTCACTTCCTGGTCTGAATGGAAGCTCGCCATCCTCTCTCCCAGAGGCTCAGCCTTGGAGCCCGAGTTCCCGGGGTGCCCTGTCAAGGTACCTTGGCATGCTCCTTGGGGAGTAGAGGCAGAAGGCAGCTGCTGACTCTGCTGCATCCCTTCCCAGACTTGTCACACCTTGCTTTCTGCTGCTCCACACATTTTCCGGGGTAATGGGAGAGCCCAGGAGAGCAGAGGCTCTCGGCAGTGCCCACAGTCTGGCTCCCCACAAACAACTGCCTGAGCCAGTGCAGGGGAAGGAAAGGCTCGCACTGTGGGACAATCATCCCTCATGTGGGACAGGTGACTTAGCGAAGCACATGTACAGCATCCACACTGCTGGCTCCTGCTGTCCACACACGCCAATCCACACACTCCTGCTTCAGGCTGCTCCTGGCAGAGGAGTCCTAGGGATGGCTGCATCCCACTCCTGGTTCCTCCACCCTTTTCTCTTCCTCAGCCCTGACTCTCTGCAGTCTCGACTCTACACGTCAGTGGGGTTCTTTAAACAGTTCAAAGAAAATGGGTATTAAGAAAAAGCTATGTGTGGGTTTTAAGATTTTCTTCATGCCAAAATAAACTCCTACTTTAATTCCATTTTTTCCATGAACTATATTTTTTAGGTTTTTACCATAGAGCACATTCACTCACCAGAGAGAGAGACAAAGAGAGAGAGAGAGATTAAGAGGGAAAGTGAAAAGTCACCCCCTCGGAAGGTGGCCCTGCTGCAATCTCTTCTCCTCCATTCTCTTCCTGGGATCTTGGGCACGCATGTACATGCACCTGGAGTGATTTTCAAGCCACAGGGTTTGGGACTCAAACCAGGGTCAGCCATGTAGGAGTCCAATGTCTTAACCACCACGCCACCTGCTGGCCCCCTTTTCTATGAACTTTTTGAAGTCCTCTCATAAAACTGATCTCCTTTCCCCAAAAATATCCATCCTCAGTCCTTCATCCAGTTGCTCAGGTGGAACACCTAGAGGTCATCCTGGATCCCCTCTCCCACTTCTGCCTGATCAGATTCATGGCCAAGTCGGGTCAGCATTACTGCCTGGCCAGGTCCTCCACATGTCTACCTCTCTGGACCAGCTCTGCTAGACCTCCCTAGTCTCTGTTTTCTGAGTACGCCAACTCCACTTTCCACTACCGGCCCTGCGTCCCTCTGTCTGGGGACTTCTTCCTGCTATGGGAGCCCACCTGCCCCAGCACCATGGGCTGGAAGCACAAGGCAATGATTGCAGCTCCCCCAGCAGCAGTCCTGCTTCATACTGGGGGATCAGAGGAGAAACACGTTCACCCACTTCCTGCTCCATGTCAGTTCCCACACCCCTGACCATCTGGCCTGGAATCAGCTGCTTCTGGGAAACCCAAGCAAAGCCAACCACCCAGGTCAGTGATCACTACCTCTGGCCCAGACCACCAGCCACGCAGTGGGACTCCTGGAACTCCTCGAGTCCTTCTCCAGCCCATCATCCACACTGCAGCAAGGGCGGTCTTCTCACAGTGCACATCACCACAGTTTCCTCTTAGGACTCTCCAGGGCTTTCTGTGGCTCTTAGAATCAGGATGAAAGTCCTCCCTATGGCCTGTGGTCAAGGAGCTCCTACTTGTCAGGGCCCTACAGTCCCTCAGGCTCCTGAGGCAGGTCTCTGCCTGATAACTATCGGGCACTCTCAGATCTCATCTCAAGCAAATCCTCCTCAGGAAAGCCCTAGTGCCAAAGCAGGCCAAGGCCCCTGCTCAGACACTCAGGGACAGCAGCATGGTATCAGATCCCACCGCCTTTTCACATGCATTTGAAATTACTTGATTTATGTCTCTCCCTCAGAGGACAGAGGCTGCCACACTCACTCTCTTCTTTCTCACTTGCAGAACCTCGTGGTTCAAGGAGGCTACAGGCTCGGACAAAAGTCTCAGCTTCCAGCCTGGGGTGCCGGGCAGTCCAGCTGCACTGTGAAGGTCAAGCAGAATCCACCTGGAAAGCTGGAGCAAAGTTTGGCTACTCGATACATCTCACTCTACCTTCTTGTGACTTTCTTCTCCCTGCCTGAAACACAGACATGTCCCCCATCCCCCGGAGGTGCAGCAGCACTGTCTGAATGAGGACAGAAGCCACACATTAAGCCGAAAGACAGAGGAATCTGGGATACAATGACTTCCTGGAGCTTCACACCAGCTGTGGACACTTTGCAACGTGCAAGAACGAATTCCTCTTCAGCCAAGTCCATGTACAGATCTTCTGCCGTGTGCTGCAAATACATTCCTAAGTGATAAGAAAGGGTCTGTGTTCCTTCTTCCTCACCATTGTATCCTTGGTTCTCAGCACACTCCCCCCACCAGTAAATGCTAAATATTTTTGAAGGAATGCTTTTTTTCTTTTTTTTCTTTTCTTTCTTTCTTTTTTTCTTTTTTTTTTTTTTTTTTTTTTTTTTTTTTTTTTTTTTTCGCATGCCCTCTCACCCTTCTTTTCTTTCTTTCTTTTTTTCTTTTTTTTTTTTTTTTTTTTTTTTTTTTTTTTTTTTTTTTTTTTTTTTTTTTTTTTTGCCAGAGCACTCATGCACTGCCCAGAGAGAAAGAGAAAGAGGGTGAAAGCACTCCTACAATGGAGCATGCTCAAACCATTGGGTCCTCGGAAAAGGCATGACATATTTTTCTATGCAAAAATGCATCATGACTTTTCTGACAACCTAATACAGTCCCTTCATTTTTCCAGCCGGTTGGGATTTGGGGCACACACACATATGCACCTGGTGTATTTTTCAAGCCACCAGGGTCAGGATTCAAACTGCAGTTGGCCATGTGGGATCTAACTCTCTAAGCACTGTGCTTAACCACTGCACTGCAGGGCTGGCCCTTGAGAGAGCGCCGAATCCTAACCACTAGACCACCAGGGAGAGGGCTGGCCCTTGAATGAATACTTTTAATTTCATATCAACCCCATAAAATACACGTGGAAACTGAGGCCTAGGGGCATTAATAACTTACCCAAAAGCACACAGTCTGATTTCTTGTTTCCTTTCTTCTTTCCCTCTTTCCTTCCTTTTTCCCTTTTATTTTAATTTTTTTTTAATTGTCATAGGGTGTGTGCTCCCACCATGGAGAGTGGTCATGACACAATTTCTGTGCCATTTTCTCGTCCTGCCATTTCCTTCCTTTTTAAAAAGAAGTAAAACCACATAAAGTAAAATTAACCATTCACCATTTAAAGTGTACAGCTCAGTGGCAGTTAGAAAGTTCATGCTATGGTACTGGGGGACCATCACCTCTGTCTAGGTCTAAGACATTTTCACCGCCTTGTACCATTGAGCAATCGCTCCTCATCGTCCCTCCCCACCGTCCCTCCTATCAGCAGCCCCTGATAACCACTGATCTAATTTCTGTCTCTGTGGATTTGCCTTATCTGGATTTTCATATCAATGAAATCATCCAAGGGTGGCCTTTTGTATCTGGCTTCTTTCACTCAGTATCATGCTTTCAAGGTTCCTCCACATTGGGGTCTGCATCAATACTTCACTGCTCAAACTAGCCCATTCTGTTGCTAAGAAGCCAAAATACCCAACTCTGGGGAATGTCAGAGAGGAGAGGTTTATTCAGCTTAGGGTGGGAAGTCCTAGATGCAGGGGCTGCCTCTGGTGAGGCTGCGTCACCACACAGCAGAAGGCAGGAGCTGGAGCAGAGCAGAGTGTATGCCTGTCTGTGTATGAGCCCCCTGGGCGCCTGCAATTCACCTTTGAACACCACAGTCTGATCAAGTCGTCACCCCCTTAGAACTAGCACAACCAGATCTCAGTGCATGAATCAGGTCGGGGCACACCCGAACGGTAGCAATTCCTTTCGTTTAAGCTAAGAGAGAGAGAGGGGTCCCTGCCTAGTAGGGACCCTGTACCGCGATCCTCCCCCAGCCCTCACCTAGACAGGATCACGAGCTTTCCCTCGTGGCCTCAGCACCAGGCAGCAGTGCCCCCCACCGCCTGCACACTGCGGCTGGGCCCATTCATTCCATTTTCAGGCTAGATAATATTTTGTTGTGTGTACCGGCCACACGTGTTCATCCATTCGCAAGCGGATGGACCTCGGTTTGTGTCTATCTCTTGGTTACTGTGAATACTGTTGTTGTGAATATTTGTGAACAAAGTTTTGCTTCAATAACTGCAATGGGCTCTCTTCTTAATGCCACACCCTTCCTACCTGTAGCTGATAGAGAGTAATGAAGAGAAGTTAAGGGAGAGAATGGAAGTAAGATTAGCATTTCAACACAAAACTAATACTGTTTAAAGTGTTGAGTAATAACAATTCATATTAAGCTAACAAATATTACAAAGCACCTGTGTTTTATACACTTTGTCTCATTTCATTATAATCCTAAAATAGACATTATTACCTTCATTCTATAGATCATGAAACCAAATTTCAGAGGATAAATAATTTTTTTTTAGGTTTTTGCCATAGGGCACATGTGCTCACTGGAGAGAGGCAGAGAGAGTGAGGGGGAAAGTGAGAAGTCACTCCCCAGGAGGGATGGCTACGCTACAATCCTGTCTTCATTCCATTCTCCTCCTGGGATTTTGGGCATGCATGCACACATGCCCGGCATGATTTTTCAAGCCATCAGGTCTGAGACTTGAACCACAGTTGGCCATGTGGGAGTCCAGTGCCTTAACCACCACACCATCTGCTGGCCCCTAGAGGGAAAATAATTTAACCCATGGTCACATAACCAGTGAGTGTCGGCTAGCATTGAATCCCAAAGTTTTCCTGACCCCACACTGCCTTTCCTACTACGTTGCTCGAACCAGCAATGCAGGTGAGAGAATGGCTGAGGCGTAAACCACTGTGCACAGTAATTCTCCTCAAACCCTTACCATCACCCAGGTAGCACACAAAGCTGAGGGTAACAAACACGAGCTGTATCCACATGCCCAGAAGAGTGCTTTTGGGGTCCATGTAGACTGCGCTCCAGGATCACCCCAAACCCCAGATGGCCGTCTGCGGCTAGCCCTCCCATATCCCACCCTGGCCCAGAGGACAAGCCCTTCCAGCCCATGGAATTAGACTTGATCCAAACCCAAGAGTAGAGACATGGTGCGGAGGCAGGCCTCATACCTGGCACTGGCTGCTCCATGCCCAGGTCTGCTGTCCGCTCTCTGGAGAGTTCCTGCAGACACTGGTCTTGTTCCTCTTGCAGCACCCGCAGCACATCACACAGCCGGGGGAGGGCTCCAGCCTGTGGGTCCAAAACCAAAGATGCTCACCATTGCCACTGACTTGATCCCACCACACAAGGGTTTTCTGTGGGCAAGGTGGAGCTAGGTAAAGATGATTTAAAATGAGTAAGACGTAGTCCCTGCCTGCAAGGAGCACCTTGATCACAGAGAAGTGGAGACAGCCATTGCTGGGAAAGCATCTAGACAGTGGCTTTGCTCAGTCTGTAGCCCGTCCACTGTAGATATTGCTCTTACGTTTATCAGGGCTCCTAAGTCCTCCGAGTTGTTCACTCTCTGGGCACCTGACTATTTGTCTATAGGACTTAATTTATTCCACTCCAACTGCATGACTATTTCTATTTTTGCAAGTTTAGTTTTGATTCAGACAAATTATTTGAAACTTACATCTGTCTCCCTGTCACACAGAAGAAAGCATACACCCAAGCTAGACAAATGGCGACTGCAGAGTTGGACAGGAGTGGGCAAGAGAGATGGGCACAGCCCTGGCTTCCCAGCTCTTCCTAGAGTGGACTTCCACAGCATGGCCCCATGATCTTGTCAGCACCTGGGACTTGAAAATGGATGAACAACCAAACGGATGAGTGAACCGGACTCCTACACTCCTCACAATGTGTGGGCATGGACTTACAGTATTACAGAATCCTTTTACATACATTAACTTAAATGGTTCTCAAAATACCCCTAGGAAGAGAGACAGAAAGGGAAACAGAGGCCCACACTGGCTAAGGGATATGAATAGGGTCATACGGCCGGGGTTCTGAATTCCAGAAACCAGTCTTCCAAGAGATCAAGAAGCAGGTTTACACCCCTCTTGTCAATCCCACCCTAAAGCCTCACTCCAGTGTAGTGGAGCAGGGGAAAAGTCACCAGGGACAAAGCCACTCCTAAATGGCCCAAATAAACAAAAGCTCTGGGCAAACAGAGGACAGCCAAGATGGCGCTATAGTCAAATGATTTCAAAGGCAAACATAATCACTCTTCCAATTATCTCCTACTTTGGATCGTCCACATCTCACCACCCTGCATTAAAGTGGTCAAAAAAGATCTACCTGCTGTCAGCAACTGTCACTCCACCCCTGCTCCCTAAAACCAACTGGCCAGGGTTTGCAACCCCCATGAAATGCACACCTCATCTCCCCTGGCCCAAGGCCTGTGATCAGCCATCCCAAGCTGCTGTAGAGCCCCAGGGCCCATCAGCTTCCAGCGTATAGAATGTTCATTCCTTCCCCACCCAGCCCTGAGTTTCCACTTAACACCTAACACAACAGCAAATCACTTAATCGCATTGTCTGTTCTGTAGACTCTTACATGAAACAAGTGGTCTAAGAATATACTGGGCCTTGGCACACAGCCCCACACCCTCTTCCTTGTGGGGTCTTCGCCGGTTGTAGCTGAAGCCCATTGTCTCCAGCACTCTCTGGCTTGTCAGTGGAGGTAGCAGAAGAGCTCGAGTGGAAAAACTGACTGCCTTCCAGTGCACCGGCACGCACATACTCTTTCAGAATCGCGTTGAAGCGAACATTCCTCTTACAAAGCGAGCGGTGCTGCAGGTAGTGAGAACAGGCGCCGTCTTTTCTGTAATTTAAGGAATCACAGGTATATTAAGTGTTACGAAAATGTTCATACCCTTTGGCCAACTAACTCTACTTCTGGGCCTCCATCCTGTCGGTGGGGAAGTGTAATAGAGACAGATTCTGCAGCAGCTTTATAACTAATAGAGAAGAAAAGATAGACTCCGCTTCCAGGAAAATGGATTGAACGTACTTTTTCCTATTACTTCCGAAGTAAAATAACTCCCTGGACATTATATAAAATAAACATAAGAAGACACTGAAAAGTAGAGAGATGATAGAAAATAGAGCAGCTAGGGTCAGCACAGCCCAAGAAATGAAGTGGTGACGAGTTCTACCCTACATGTCACTGTCCTGGAGCTGAAGAAGTCAGCAATAAGGAAACACCACCGGACACAGATGAATAGCCCCAACCAAAGTGTGCCCTCTCTAGAGGACAGAAAAAGGGGCAGTTAGCAAGAGATTTTCAGGCAGGACTGGCTTCCTGCCGCAGTGGTTAACGGAGCCAGAACCCACGTGGCTGATGACCATTTGAATTCTGACTCTGGCAGTTTGAAAACCTCCAGGTGTGTGTGTGTGTGTGCATGTGCCCCAAATCCCAATAGGAGGGGACAATGGAGAAGGGATTGCAGTATGATCACACCCCACTGGGAGTCCTTTCTTCCCCTCTCTCTCTCTCCCTCCCTTCCTCTCTGGTGAGCAAATGGGCCCTCTGGCAGTTCAAAAGAGAAAATTTTTTAGAGCCAGCCCATGTTAAAGGAGTCCCGTGGCTGACCATGGTATTTGAATCCCGGAACTGGAAGACTGAAAAACACACCAGGCCATGGATGTGCATACATGCCCAAAATCCCAAAAGAAGGGAAAGATGGAAGAGAAGGAATTGTGGATGGCTATGCTCCATTGGCTGGTACCTCCCTCCTTTCCTTCCTTTCTCTCTCTCTCTCTCTCTCTCTTCTCTCTCTCTCTCGTTCTGGCAAGCACATGCACCATATGCCAAATTAAGAGAAAAAAAAGGAAGGAAGAAAAAAGGAAAGGAAGGCCGCCGGGCCTGCGCATGGCCCTTGGGCCTGCGCGTGGCCACCAGCTGCAGGCGGCAAACTGAAGCTGAAAACAAGGATTAAGAACTTGCAACTATAAGCAACAGAAAGAAACTTTAGCTGTCTTAAACCAATTGAGAAATATATTGTGTAGGAGGATTTTCTCTACCTATGGACAGTGAGAAATGATGGTTACCAGCCCTGCATTACCTCAGGGAAAAACAAGAACTATTCTACCATTCTTAAGGAAGCCAGATACCCGAGGATAACTCATGCTGCAGATCCCCACAACACCATTCCCGCTAATCACAAGATGGCTGCTGTGCCACATCAACTGATAATCATCTCTGCTTACCAG
>NW_006207133.1:3253357-3301499 GCF_000334495.1 Tupaia belangeri chinensis
TGGGGGAGGAGGATGGGACATAGCAGAGGGTGGGGGATGGGGAATCAAGGATTGCAAAACAAAAGGCAAGGTATGCAGGACGTAAGAATTGGAAAATTATTTGCTGAGAACATATATGTTGATGTGCTTGATTGAGCCAATGCACAGTGTATTTTGGATGGAAAATTCATTTGTGTGGTGTGATAGTGTATAGTGAATTAATGTAGAAAATGAATAAATTTAAAATAAAAAAATATTGAAAAAAAATTCTCATCAGAAAGGTTAAAAAAAAAAAAAGGAAAGGAAATTTTTAGTTAATAACTACCCTACTTTCACCAAACATTAGAGAAAAAAACTGTCATCCCACCCATACTTCCCTGGAAAGGTTAAGTGGGGAGCCCAAACTCCGCCTTTGCCAGGCTGTAACACAGCACCCTGACCTTGCTGATGGCAGGGAGTAATGTGTGTGTTTTGTGAGGATGACAGACCCTGGCAAAAGTGCTGTGAGAAAGGCCTGGTGGGGAGCTGGAACTTTCATCTCTACTGTGTGAGATCAAAAGTCCCACCAGTTTATGGTGTTAGTAGAGACTAGACTTCGCCCCCAACCCCAAAAGTGTCCTCCATCTCTCTTCTGGGATGGTGCCAAAAGAGGCCAGAGGAGAGTTACCACCACCTGGTGGTCATGAGGCCACCCCCACTGCAGCACCAGTGGAAACCATGTGGAGAGCTGATACTCCCATCCCCTCTCCATTATCAGTCACTAGAACCACCCTCAACTCTTGAAAGTGTCAAATGAAACAGAATGGAAAAGCTGGACTTCTGTGTCCACCTGGCAGTAAGAAGGCAGCATCCACACAGCTCATCCTCTGTCAGAAAAAGTAGACTTAAAGAGAAGGTGTAAGTAAGATCCTGTCTTTTTCCATCATATTATCAAAATGTCCACCTTTTTCCTTTCTAAAATTCTTATTTCAACATAACTAAATCTACAGAAATATACTCATATGGGTTCATAGAAATGCAACTTAAGTCAAACTTATCCTACACAATTTGGACCAAGAACCAGTAAGATCTCACATTGAATGAAAAAAAAGATAATCAATAGAGGTCGACACTGAGATGACAGAAATGTTAGAATGAGCTGATGAAGGTTTTAAGGTAGTCATCATAAAAAGGCTTCAGTGAGCAACTATGAACATGCTTGAAACAAATGGAGAAATATAACCTTCAGCGAAGAAGGAAGGAAGAAAAGAAGAAAGACCTTGGCAAATAACTGAAGATCCAAAGAAGAATAAAACAGAAACCAAAACTGAAAAAGTCATTCCACTGAAAAGCTCAGTGGATGAGCTCAACAGTGGAAGGAGGGATACCGGAAAGTGTTGGTGAACTACGAGATAGAACAATAGAAGTTAGCCTGAACAAAGACAAACTGGAAATACAAATGAGCAGAACTTCAGTCCCTGGGAGACTAGAGCAAAACATTCAACATTCCTAAGAAGGAGTTTGAGAAGGAGAAGAGAGAAGGGGGGAGCTGAAAAAGCATGCCAAGAAACAGTTGCTGAAAACTTTTCAAATTTGTCAAGGGACATCCACTTACAGATTAAGAAGCAGAACAAACTCTGAAGAAATCCACACCAAGGCACACGATAATAAATCTTTTAAAACTAAAGACAAAGAGAGTAACTGGAAAGCAGCCAGAGAAAAACTACATCCTACCTATAAGGGAAAAACAACTAGAATGAAAACTCATTTTTCATGGGAAATCATAGCTGCCAGAAGATAGTAGCACAATATTTTTTCAAGTGCTGAAAGAAAAGAATTACCAACCCTGAATCCTATACGCAACAAAAATATTCAAGGAATGAAATGAGAATCAAGACATTCTCAGATAAGAAAAAAGCATTTGCTGCCAGCAGACCTACCCTAAAAGAATGGCTAAAGGAAATTCTCTAAACATAAAAGAAACAGTATCAGCTGGTCTCAGGGCCTTGTAATTAAGGGAGTTGGATCTCACATGGCCAATCTTGGTTTGAATCCCAGCCCTGACAGCACGAAAAACATGACAGGCATATGTGCATGCATGCCCCAGGATGGAGCAATGGAGAAGAAGGAATTGTGGCATGAACACGTCTCATTGGGGGAATACTCTCTCTCTCCTCTCTCACGGTCTCTCTGGCAAACACACATGCCTTCTAGCAATTGAAAAAAAAAAAAGGAAAAAAGAAAACTTAGAACATCAGAAATGAAGCAAAAATGTAGTTAAATGCAATATATGTACTTTCTCCTCTTTGGTTTTCTAAATTATGTTAATGGTTGAAGCAAAAAATATAACATTGTCTGATACGGTTCTAAATATATGTAAGTGGGCCCAGCAGGTAGTGTGGAGGTTAAGGCACTGGATCCCATATAGCCAGCTGCATAGTTTGAGCCCTGGATCCAGCGGCTTGAAAATCATGACGGGCACACGTGGGTGCATGCCCCAGATGTCAGGAGAACACTGGAAGGAAAGGGATTATGGCCGCCATCCCCCCAGGAGAGTGATTTTTCACCTTCCAGAGCGTGCACACTCTCTGTAGACAGTGCATGCACTCTATAACAAAAACTAAAAATATATATTAAATAAACAAATAATCATACTTAAGGAAAAATTTAAGACAAGTACAGGTGACACTTGAACAATGTAGGGGTTAGAGGTGCTGACGTCATATGCAGCCAAAAAAAAAATCTCTGTGTAAATTCTGACTCCCCAGAACTTAACTACTAACACTCTACTGTTGATCTGAAGTCTTACTAATAACACAGTCAATTCACATGGATTTTGTATGATGTTTGTATTATGTACTGTATCTTGCAATATAGTAAGCCAGAAAATAGAAAATATTATGAAGAAAATCACCCAGAAGAGAAAAATTCATAGTATTTATTTTTAGAAAATGAACATAAAAGTGAACCTGTGTGATTCAAACATGTTGTATTCAAGTGTCAACTGTAGTTTATATATGGGGAATGATAAAGGGACATAAATAGAGGTAAGATTGGATACCTTACCTTAACTGGTAAATGATACCAGTAGACTCTGGTAAGGCATGAATATGTACTATAATATCTAGAGAAATCACGCAAAATGCTGTTTAAAGGGATAAACCCGAAAACTCTATAGGTGAATACAAGTGGAATTTCTAAAGCTGATCAGGTAACCCAGAGGATAGTAAGGAAAAGTACACAAAGAAATGAAAAGCTTAGAGGCCAAATAAAAATATAAAATGGCAGATTTAAGCCCTCACATATTAATAATAACATTAAATATAAACTATCTAAATACATCAGTTAAAAGAGAGAGATTGGCATATTGGACTTAGACAAGTGAAATGAGTTCTAGAGCACTCTAGCACAGTAGAGTAACAAATAAAAAATGGTGACAAATCAATGCATATTTCAAATTAGCTACAAGAGAAGATTTTAAATGTTCTTTTTTTATTTTATGTTTGTGTGTGTTTGTGTTTTGAGAGATTTTTGCTATAGGTCATGCACACTGGTCAGAGATATAGAAAGTGAGAAATCAGTCCCCCCACCCCCGCCACTCAGGGGGATGACCACACTGCAATCCCATCTCCATTCTCCTCTTGGGAATTTGGACATGCACACACGCATACCTGGCATGAGTTTCAAGCCTCCGGGTCTGGGACTTGAACCACAGTCAGTCATATGGCAGTTCAGCACTTTAGCCACCACGCCACCTGCTGGCCCCTCAAATGTTTTTAATAGAAAGTAATGCTAAGTGTTTAAGATGGTGAATGTATTTATGAGCTGCTTTGATCACTTCACTTTTTAGTCAAGTATTTTAAAAAGACAATGAATGCACTGGGACAGCAGATGGCATAATGAGTACATTCCTAGACTCCCACATAGTTGACTATGGTTCAAGTCTCGAACCTGGTGACTTAAAACTCACACTGGGTACATGTGTGTGCATGCACAAGTTCCTGAGAGAAGAATGGAGAAGAAAGGATTGTGGCATGGCTATCCCTCCAGGGGGAGTTTGTGACTTTCTGTCTTTCTATCTCTGTCTCTGGCAAGCACATGTGCCCTATAGCAAAAATCTGTGGGGGAAAAAAACCCACAATTTATTACACTGCATAAATATGTACAACAATTATATGTATATAATTTTGTGTATAAATTATTTAATTACTATTTAAAATAGTAACTAGAGACAGAGAGGAGCACTACATGATTAAAAGGTAAGCAATCAAATATTCCTAGCAATCCTGGTCGGCCATGGTGGCACAGCGGTAATGCAACACTGCATGGTGCTCTAGTTACACGAGGAGTCCTGAGGTGTCCCTGTGCACAATGGTCACATGCACATGCCCATGATCCTGGCTAGCTTGAATCCCTATTGGGAGTGCTCCCCACCCCGTTTCTCTCTCTCTCTCTCTCTCTCTTTCTCTCTCTCTCTCTTTCATGGGAGAAATAAACTTAAAAAAATTCATAGCAATCCTAGATGTGTATGCCCCAAACAACAAAGTTGTGAAATATGCACTGTGATTCTGTTAGAACTGAAAGGAACCAATAAAACTGTTCAACCTTTAATTCGAAACTTAACACACATCTCTCAACAACGGACAGAGTCACTATATAGGAAATCAACAAGGATATAGCAAAATACTACCATCACAACCTAGTCAACATTTATAGAACATTTTACCCAACAACAGCAGAACTCACGCTTTCATCAAACGTTCGTGGAATGTATACCAATAAGACAGTCGCAGGCTATAAAACAAACTTTGACTAATTTAAACAAAGTGAAATTATATAGAAAATGTTCTCTGACCATAAAAAAATCAAACTAAAAATCAATAACAGTTTAAAACAGAAAAATCTCCAAACACTTAGAAACTAAGCAATATACTTCTTAAAAATCCGTGAGTTCAGTACTGAAATGAATCAGTGTAATCCAGTGTACTAACAGGTAAGGGGGGGGGGATATATGAACATAATCAATCAGAAAAGTTATTTGAGAAAATTCAACATCTGCTCATAATAAAAACTCAGAGAAATAGAATAAAGGGAAACTTCCTCAACTTGATAAAGAATATCTACAGAAACCTACAACTAAGCCTATACTTAATACCAACAGACTGAATGCCCCCCCACCCCCGAAGGATGCCATGTAGACAAGCATGTCAACTCACATTCTTCCTCAGTACAGTACTACACGGGTTAGCCAGCACAACAGGGGAAGAAAAAGAAATGCAGACATACAAGACCAGAAAGGAGGAACGTTTGTTTGCAGATTACTTGACTGTTTATGTAGAGAATACTAAGGAATCTACACAAAAATTTCTTAGAATAAATGAATTTAGCAAGGTATTAGGCCATAAGCTAAATACACAGAAATGAACTGGATTCTATATACTAGGAATGAGCACACAGACACCAAAGTAAAAATGTAATATCACATACAATTTATTAAAAAACAAAATGTTAGGTGTAAATATAATAAAACAAGTGCATAACCTGAATGCTAAAAATCTATATACTGCTGATGAAAGAAATCAAAGATCTAAATAAATGAAGACATGGTGTTCATGAATTAGAGGAGTCAATGTAGCAAAGATCTCAATTCTGTCCAAAATGATATAGGGGGTTAACACAATTCCTATCAAGGTCTCAGCAAACTTTATGGAAATATATACAAGATTATTCTAAAAATTTATGTGAAAGAAATAACAGAAAAATTAGAATAGCTAAAACAGTTTTTTAAAGAAATAAAATGTTTATAATTCATGGGGAGTAGAGAAAAATGAATAGAGAAGTTAAACAGGTGGAGCAAAGAGAATTTTTATGGCAATAAATATATTCTGGATGATACTGTAATGGTGAGTTATATGTCATATGTTTGTCAAAACCCATGGAATGCACAACCCAAAGAATGAACTCTAATGCAAATTATGGACTTGAGTTAATAATAATAATGTATCAGTATTGGCCCATCACTTGTAACAAATGTGCCACACTAATGCAAGATGTTAATAATAGGAGAAACAGGAAAGGAGGGGTTGAGGGAGTATAAGGGAATTCTTTGTATTGTCCACTCAATATTTCTTGTCAACAAAATTAATTCCATTAAGAAAAAAAGAATGAAGTGAAAGGAATCAGTATACCCAACTTTAATCAGCATACCATATTTTTTTATTATATAGGTACAATAACCAAAACAGCATGTTTTCCATGGGGAAATAGACAAGTACATCAATGGAAAACAGTAGAGAACTTAAAAGTAGCCCTACGCAAATATCCCTAACTGATTTCTGACAAAAGCCCAAAGCAATTCAATGAAAGAAGGATAGTCTTTTCATCAACGATGCTGGAGCAACTGGACATCAGTAGACAACAAAATGAACTAGAAGGTAAGTTGCATACCTGACACGAAAAGCAATTCAAAATGGATTGATCATGGACTTAAATTCAAACCATTAAAACTGTCCAACTTTTAGAAGGAAGTATAGGAGAAAATCTTTAAGATCTAGAGCTAAGCAAAAAGTCTTTATACTTGAAACAAACAGCATTATCCATAAAAGGAAAAATTAGCATATTGAACATCATAGATATTAAAAAGTTTTTGTTCTATAAAAAGCCGTGTTAACAGGAAAAGACAAGCTTCAGATCAGGAAGGAGTATTTTCCAACTACACAGTCAAGAAAAGAATGGTATCTGGACTGTATAAGAAACACTCAAAATTCAATAGACAAACAAAAAATCTAATTACTAGCTATGTTAGATAAATAATGCAAATTAAAACCACAGTACAATATGACTATGTATCTCTTAGAATGGCTAAAATAAAATTAAAAATAGTGACAACGCTAAGTGCTGACAAAGTAATGTAGAAACTGGATCTCTCATACATTGTTGTGAGGAATGTAAAATGGGACAGCCACTCTTAACCGTTTTTAAGTGTGCAATTCAATGTTATTAAGTTTATTCATAATAATGTGCAACCATCACCACCATCCCTTTCCAGAGATTTTCCATCATTCCACACTCAGTACTCTTGAAACAATAATTACCTACCCATTCCCACTCTCTCTGGCCCCTGGTAACCTCTATTCTACTTTCTAAGTATATAAATTAACCTATTGCAGGTATCTGACATGAGTGGACTCATCCAATATCTATTCTTTTTGTGTCTGACTTACTCCACTTAGTGTGCCTTCCAGGTTCATCCATGTCATGGCATATATCATAATCTCATTCCCTTCAAGGCTAAGTAACATTCCATTGGTTTATATACCACATTTCACCCATTCACCTGGCAATGGACATCCGGGTTGCTCCCACATTTTGGCTATTGTGAATAATGCTGCTGAAATTATGAGTGTACAGGTATCTCTTCAAGTCTCTGCTTTCAGTTCTTTGGGGTATATGCCCAGGAGTGGAATTGCTGAACCCTATGGTAATACTACATTTCATTTTGGGAGGAAATTCCAAACTATTTTCCGCAGCAGATGCCCCATTTTACACTCCCACCAGCCTTGCACAGGGGATCTAGTTTCTCCATATCCTTGCTAACACTTGTTCTTTTTCAGTTGTTGCTATTTCATAATGACTCTCCCAAGGGATACACAGTGGATCATCTCACATTCAGAATTTTACCCTTGATCCTTCCATTACAATGTAATAAACTTGGTCAGCCTGTGGTGTGGTGGTTAAGGCAGCTGGGTCCCACATGGCTGACTGCACTTTTCAAGTGCCAGACCTGGCAGTTTGAAAAACACACCGGGTGCATTTGTGTGCATGTCCAAAATCTTAAAATGAGAAACGGAGGAGGAATTGCTGTGTGACCACCCCTCATGGAGTGTGCTTTCTCACTTTTCTCTCTTTTCCCCACTCCCCTGACCAGCACACATGTCCTTTAACAAAAAAAAATTTAATGAATGTAATACACTTACCTGAGCCACAGAGGCAAGGCAGTGGGGGCACTATTGCACAATGCTGGAAGCCATATGGGAAGGCTCCAGTTTGCATCCTCCATCTGCCTAAACATGCTGTATATCCAGGGCACTGTGATCCTGGCTGGCTATGGGCCTTTGGGAGGATCATGGCTTGAAGACCCTATTGAAGGTGCCTCTTTTCTTCTCATTCATAAAGGGATTTTTTTTTTAATAAATAAACTTTAGCATATAATAAAGCAAGATAATTTTGTGTGGGGATGCAATGCCAACTAAAGAAAGGCATGGCATCTGCTTGTGTCTCTGTGGCAGGAACAGTATTCTGCTAAAAGAACTGAGTCCCTAGCCTCCAAGTGGTGACCAGCAGAGGAGTATGACCTCAGGGTTGCTGGGACTGGCTGGAGAGTGCATGGAGCATGCCTGAAGCATGCCTCCGGGAGAATGTGCAACAAGCCCCCTTATTACCTAGATTAACCTGAGGAAGGGGAGAAGAGGCTGGCGTTTAGCAGATGCATGCAGGTACGTTTATCCATGCATTATACTTAGTAACTTAAAAAATGTGGAAGATCATTTTACTTGAATTGCAGGAGGAAAAGATAAATGAAGCTGAGAATTGCTGAGCTTTATTTAAAATTTTCCTCAAAACAAAAGCTAATCCTTTTAAAAATATCTCTTTAAAATTAAATAAAGCCCACCATTGTGGTACAGTGGTATGCAATTCTCCATGGGACCAAGACCTCATGGAAGGCCTCAGGTTTATGTGCCAAGGTCACTCCGTACACGACAGGTGTATGCATGCCTGTGGCCAAGGCTCGGGGTAGATCGTGGTGGAAAGACCCTGTGGGGGGGTCCCTCTCCTTCTCCCCTTCTCTCTCTCAGAAGAAATTAACAGCAAAAAAAAAAAAGTTAAATAGTTAAAATACATTGAGTTTGTGTAAGTACATATTCTATTTCTTCCAACTATGTTAGTACCAAAGAATTTATAATGAAAACTAACAGCTCTCTAATCTTTCCTTCCTCCCTTCCTCCCTTCCTTTCTTTTTTTCTTTTTTTCTTTTTCTTTTTCTTTTTTTTTTTTCTTTCTTTCCTTCTTCCTTCCTTCTTTCCTTTCTTTCTTTCCTTCACTTTTCTCTCTCTTTCTTTTTTTTTTCCTGCTTTCTTTTTCTTTATTTATTTCTATTGCTACAGGACATGTGTGCTCACCAGAGAGAGAGACAGAAAAAGATAGACAAAAGACACACAAAAAAAAGAGAGAGAGAGAGAGGAAGACAGAAAAAAAAGAGACAATCCTTGATGGGATGTGGTCATACCATAATCCCTTTCCTCTGTCTCTCCTTCCCATCAGGATTTGGGACACACACATGCATTCAGGGCGTTTTTCAAGCTACCAGGGCCAGAATTTGATAGCCACATGGTATCCAACTTCCA
Source organism: Tupaia belangeri chinensis (assembly GCF_000334495.1). NCBI lineage: Eukaryota > Metazoa > Chordata > Mammalia > Scandentia > Tupaiidae > Tupaia > Tupaia belangeri. Next base: position 3,262,720 of record NW_006207133.1, read on the forward strand.
ATACAAAGTGGTCAGCCGCATGGTATCTAACTTCCAATACAAAGCACTTAACCACCGTGCTACAGGGTGGGGTCCTGCCCTTACCGTTACCTCCTCTCCAGAGGCAATTGTTTTGAGCTCTTTTTAATTGTTTATTTTCATGATTATCTCCACATTTAAAAATCATATTCCTATGCTTCTATTTCTTGATTTATTAATTTGATACATATGAAATTTCCCATCATGAAAGATAAAGATTTAAATGTTTTAAAATCTCTGTACACGTACTTCTCATTTAATTTTTACTGAAGTGAATGATCAGTGCTTACAATGACTTCTTTTGACAATGAAATATTGTTTGCTGCTGGGCCAAGTCATATAAAATAATTATGCATCTTCTTGTACATTTAGTTTTTCCTGAAGACAATAATGACTGTTTTTTCATTTGATTAGTTTTCTATGTACATATGGCTAATTTCTCCAAATGCTCCCACAGCTCTGTTACGCATCTATCATCAGTTTTATTTGTTTTTCCTCTGGACATCTCTCCCCAAACCCTGTTTTCTCTTGCTCCTCCCTGGGGGTATACTTAGTAACTTAAAAAATGTGGAAGATCATTTTACTTGAATTGCAGGAGGAAAAGATAAATGAAGCTGAGAATTGCTGAGCTTTATTTAAAATTTTCCTCAAAACAAAAGCTAATCCTTTTAAAAATATCTCTTTAAAATTAAATAAAGCCCACCATTGTGGTACAGTGGTATGCAATTCTCCATGGGACCAAGACCTCATGGAAGGCCTCAGGTTTATGTGCCAAGGTCACTCCGTACACGACAGGTGTATGCATGCCTGTGGCCAAGGCTCGGGGTAGATCGTGGTGGAAAGACCCTGTGGGGGGGTCCCTCTCCTTCTCCCCTTCTCTCTCTCAGAAGAAATTAACAGCAAAAAAAAAAAAGTTAAATAGTTAAAATACATTGAGTTTGTGTAAGTACATATTCTATTTCTTCCAACTATGTTAGTACCAAAGAATTTATAATGAAAACTAACAGCTCTCTAATCTTTCCTTCCTCCCTTCCTCCCTTCCTTTCTTTTTTTCTTTTTTTCTTTTTCTTTTTCTTTTTTTTTTTTCTTTCTTTCCTTCTTCCTTCCTTCTTTCCTTTCTTTCTTTCCTTCACTTTTCTCTCTCTTTCTTTTTTTTTTCCTGCTTTCTTTTTCTTTATTTATTTCTATTGCTACAGGACATGTGTGCTCACCAGAGAGAGAGACAGAAAAAGATAGACAAAAGACACACAAAAAAAAGAGAGAGAGAGAGAGGAAGACAGAAAAAAAAGAGACAATCCTTGATGGGATGTGGTCATACCATAATCCCTTTCCTCTGTCTCTCCTTCCCATCAGGATTTGGGACACACACATGCATTCAGGGCGTTTTTCAAGCTACCAGGGCCAGAATTTGATAGCCACATGGTATCCAACTTCCAATACAAAGTGGTCAGCCGCATGGTATCTAACTTCCAATACAAAGTGGTCAGCCACATGGTATCCAACTTCCAATACAAAGTGGTCAGCCACATGGTATCTAACTTCCAATACAAAGTGGTCAGCCGCATGGTATCTAACTTCCAATACAAAGCACTTAACCACCGTGCTACAGGGTGGGGTCCTGCCCTTACCGTTACCTCCTCTCCAGAGGCAATTGTTTTGAGCTCTTTTTAATTGTTTATTTTCATGATTATCTCCACATTTAAAAATCATATTCCTATGCTTCTATTTCTTGATTTATTAATTTGATACATATGAAATTTCCCATCATGAAAGATAAAGATTTAAATGTTTTAAAATCTCTGTACACGTACTTCTCATTTAATTTTTACTGAAGTGAATGATCAGTGCTTACAATGACTTCTTTTGACAATGAAATATTGTTTGCTGCTGGGCCAAGTCATATAAAATAATTATGCATCTTCTTGTACATTTAGTTTTTCCTGAAGACAATAATGACTGTTTTTTCATTTGATTAGTTTTCTATGTACATATGGCTAATTTCTCCAAATGCTCCCACAGCTCTGTTACGCATCTATCATCAGTTTTATTTGTTTTTCCTCTGGACATCTCTCCCCAAACCCTGTTTTCTCTTGCTCCTCCCTGGGGGTAGGGGTGGGGGTATACCTGGCTGGGGTTTGCAGACCCACTGCCACCCCTCCTGGCTGGGGTTCTGTTTTCTTGACTCCATGTTTTTGTCCTTGGTTTGCTTTCTGGCTTTGCAGAAGCACAAATTTTTCTAGTAACCTCCCATGAAAATATACAAGGGGGTAGATTTCTGGATCTTAGCAAGAGTGAAAAATGTTTTGTTAATTTGATTAATTAAAGAAGTAATTAATAATCTGGGTAGAGAACACTCTATCAGTTGGAAATAATTCTCCTTCCAAATTTTGAAGGTAGCCTCCTTCTCTCTTCTGTGTCATTGATAAGGAGTCCAATTCTGATTTCAAACTTTTTGTGTATGACTTATATGTGCATTGTTATGTATACATATATATAACCATATTTATATATATGTATCTTGTTTTCCCTCTAGGAATATTTAGAGCTTCTGTTTGTTTTGAGTTGTTGTGAGGACACGGTTCTTTTTTTATTTGTTAATTGGCTACTCAGTGGGCATTTCAATCTGAATATTTATATTCTTCATTTCTGGAGCTTAAAATTACTATATTTATTTTATTATTTTTGCTCTTCACCTCTATTCTGCCTCTTGGAATTCATATTAGTTAAATATTGGACAATCTGGATCAATCTCCTAAATCTTTTAATTTTTCTCTACTTTTCTACCATTTTGTCTTTGTGATCTTTCTTGAAGCTTTCTTTGATATTATCTGTGGAGTTTTTCTTTCCTTTTCTTGTTTTTTTTTTAATTGTACATATATTTTGTATAATAATTTTGCCGGAGGATGCACATGCTCGCCAGAGAAAAAGAGGGAGAGGGATCACACTGCAATCCTTCTCCTCCATTTATTCATCCTGTCGGGATTTGGGGCACTTCTGCACATGGGCCCAGCATGGAGCTGCTGGGTTCAGGACTCTAACTGCCTTGGCCATTTGGAATGTAGTTCCCTTAACCACTAGGCTAGATGAATATTTTATTTCCATATATTTAAATTCCAAGAAGCTTTTCTTATTCTTGGGTGATTCTTTTTCCATAGAATCCATAGAACTCTCTTCCTGCTTTGTAGTTCCTGCATCGTTTTTTTTTTTTAAGAGAGATTTTTTTCTACAGGGTGCATGCTCTCACCAGAGAAACAGACACAGAAACAGAAAGCGAGAAATCACCCCCCTAGGGGGATGGCCACACTGCATCCCTTCTTCTCCATTCTCCTCTCAGGATTTTGGATTCTCACACACATGCCTGGCATGAATTTTAAGCCACTGGGTCCATGACTCGAACCGCAATCAACTATGTGGGAGCTCAGCAACATAACCATTATGCCATCCACTGGTCCCACTCCTGTATTTTTTACAAAACCTTATTTGGGGACCAGTCTGGTGAAGTAGTCAGTAGGGAAGTTATATGATTGTGGTTTGGATCACCCTCATGGGCCTGAAGTGTGCCAGGCTCGTGCACACATGCCTGAGATCCTAATAAGCTGGAGGGCTGGAGAAAGGACATCGTAGCGTGGTGAGACTGTCGAAGATGGCACTCTCTCTTTTCTCTCAGTCATGCATGTACACTCTATCATGAATAAAGTAAAAGCAAAATGTAAAAAGCACAAAACCGTATTTCAGATATTAGTTGCAGTTGTGTATTTTACCTTTTCTCTCCTCTCTGCATGGTCTCTGTTCTCTCTGAACCCCGTTGTCATGCTCGTTTGCTCCCTTATCTGAGGGCTTCCTCGATGTCACATTTAAACTGAAGGCACTAAAGCCGTCCTTGGCGCTGCCGTGGGAGTGCAGTTTGTTGCTGGCAGTGTTCACTGTAACATAACCAGCCCAGCCGCGTCCCCTGTCAGGATGATCAGGGGTGGTCCCTCTGTGCCAGAGTGGTCCAGGGTGCTGCAGGCCCACTCACAGCTTCTCCGCCACCTCTCCACCCGCAGCCTTTAGGGGCCATTCTTCCCATACTGCTACCACTTCATTCACTTTCCATTTCCCAAAGATTTCTTAAAATGTCTGCTTTGTTGCTGTCTCTTGTCTTGCTCTCTTAGACTTTGTGGGTTTATATCTTTTTTATTCCTTTATCATCATTTAAAAAATGTTTCCAGAGGCAGAACAGATAAACACAAATGGTCAGCCTGGCATTTTAACAAGAATGGATTAAATACATTTTTTTAAATTCCCCTAAATTTAATAAGAGATTGTCAGAGGGGAAAAAAAATCACTAAATGGTGATTTCCTTTATTATTTTATTATTGCTTAAAGTTCATTTACTTATTTTTTCAGAGAAAGGGAAAGAAAAAGAAACAGAGACACATCCGCAATAAGGTCCGCATGCCACTATCCACCCCCAGCTTCAGCCAGCCAGGATCATGTGCACACATGTGCTTGGCATATACAAGGAGGCCCCGGGACTTTCTAATGTAGGTCCAGCATTGAGGAGCATTCTATTACCACTGCATTATCAGCTGGTCCTTATTTTAGTATTTTTATAACCAAAGAAAAGCATCCATTAACATAGTATTTCCTCTTACATTTTAGAGTTTGAGTCTAAGACATCATTATATCTGGAGTTTCTAAAAAAAAATTGCTAAAGTATGTCAAATTCTTGCTTTTGAAATATTTTTCAAGAATTATTTTATCTATTATTATTATTTTTCTAATTTGACCAGAGAGAGAAAGACAAAGAGAACATGAGAAAGCAAGCTACTGGGTCTGGGACTCAAGTCCAGCATCTTAACCACCACTCCACCTGCCCGTCCCATAACATTTAGACCACAAATTTTTTTTCATATTTTTTTATCTTCTCCCGGAATTACAAATTAACTTTATTTTTGCTTAATGAACACAAAATTCATAGACTTTCACCTACATTTTATAGTTGTTCTTCATGGTTCTGATTAGAACAACTGTGTATGATATTGCTAACTCCCTTCTCTGGGACTTCCTTCAAGGACCCCTTTGGCTTTTTGAATTAAATTATGTCCAGGCCTGTTATAGCATCATGGAACTGATATCCATCTATTGCCATCTTGGCTGAATTCTACCTTTTTGTATCCCACATTTTAGATGCAGTGTTGGTTCTGCTAGGTTTGATCTATTAGAATTTTTTTTTTTGAGAGGTTTTTGCTATAGGGCATATGCGTGTGTCAGAAAGACAGAGACAGCAAGACAGAAAGCGAGAAATCACCCCCCCAGGGGAGATGGTCATGCCAACATCCCTTCTCCTCCATTCTCCTCTTGGGATCTTGGGCACGCACGCACATGCCCAGCATGTGCTTAAGCCACTGGGTCTGGGACTCAAACCACGGTCGACTACATGGGAGTCCAGTGGCCTAGCCATAAGGCCAACAACTGGTCCCTATCGTTTTTTTTTTTTTTTTTTTTTAAAGAAAGATGTTAAGAAGGCAAAGAAGTTCAGTGGTTAAGAGATCCTATATGGGCAACCATGCACGTATGTGCACACCAAAACTCCTGACAGGCTGGAGACATGGAGGAAAAAGGATTGAAGTGTGTTCATGCCACATTCAGGGGTGCTCTCTCCCTCTCCTTCCCTCTCTTTCACTCTCTGATGAGCACATGCCCCTCTGGCAAAAAGAAAAAAAAAAGGAGAAAGAGCAAAAGTGCTCAGTGAAACTTTGCACATCTACTGGGAGTATCACCCTTTGTTTCACTCAACACACAGTCATGGCTGTACTCACGATAGTATGCAAGTTCTTATTAGTTGTTTCATGAGTGTTTAACTTCCACCATCCTTTTCTTTGGGGTATTTTTCAAAATGGCAGACATATTTTGAGGTATTTGCTCAACCTACAAGCCAACAAGTCCCTCCTGGGAAGAGCTCTTTCGTCCTTAGATTGGTTGGTTTATACTGTTGTGGTCCCATCTCACTGGTTAGAACAAAGGACAAAGCTTAATCCAATTTGGGACAATCTTCCTGCTCTTGGATATTTACTTTTGGAATGGGGATGTCCTTTTTTTTTTAAGTTAACTTCTTCCATAGATGAGAGAAACTGAGAGTCAGCACCCCAATAGGATCTTCATGCCACAATCTACCTCCAGCCTCAGCCAGTCCCAGATCATAGGCATATGTATGGCCTGCATACTCAGGGAGGTCTTTAGACGTGAGCCTGGAACCTTCCCCAGTGAGTCAGCCTTGCAAAGCATCACATTTCACCTCTGCATCATCATCATCATCCAGTCCCTATCTTGCTCGAAAGCATGTAAACTTGGATGTATGGAGCAGCCACTTCCTATTCTTTAGAAAGCAGAAAAATCCAGTTTGTAGAGTGAATAATGAAACAGATCCAAAATAAGAGAGGAAAGATGATGAGAGAGTTTAATTTTAGACTCAAATCGGAGAAGGTAAAATCTGGGAGGAGATGTAAGAAAATCTATTAAATTTTGGACAAGATGGAGGTCCTCAACACCATTTTTCTTATCACACTTCATAATTTCTTGCCTGTCAACTCAAGATTGGAAAGAAATAGTTTTGGTGAGGGTAGGAAGTAATAATCTAGTTTCTTTTTCCTTTTTTTAAATAAAGAATTATTTTCTTTAACTTTATTTTATTTATTTATTTTAATTTGACCAGGGAGGGGCAGAATAAGAGAGAGAGGTAAAGTGAGAGAGCAAGCCACTAGGTCCAGGACTTGAACGCAGTCGACCACGTGGGAATCCAGCACCCTTAACCACCACACCACCTGCCGGCCCAACAATCTAGTTTCTAGAATGAGAAATAAGAAGAGGGTATTAGTTATCATATAACCATTTGCAACCAAAATTTCAGTAAATGTTTTTTGGATGCCTACTATAAGCCCAGCAATCTGCCCGGCCCTGGGGATGCATGGTACGTGATTCTTGCCACTGAAACTTGTGGTTTCCAAGGGCTACCAGCGAGACCAAAGGCCTGAGTGTGCAGAGACAAGTGCTGTGAGGAGCTGAAGCAGGAGCCACATGCCACATCAGCCATTAAGAAGAGGAAGGAGGAGAGAGCCGGGGTGGTGGCAAGGGACCCCCAGGAGGTGACTTCTATAGAAAGCGAATATTGTTGTTATGCTGGTTAACTTGAGGTGCCGGCCTGACTGGACTAAGAAACCTGAAGAGCTGGTACAGCACTGCTGCTGGTGTGTCCGTGGTGTTTCCAGGAGACTGGCCCATGGGTCTGTGCACCCAGTGGGGAAGGTTCGTCCCCCATGTGGCTGGGCACCCTCAGTTGACTAGGGGCCCAGATAGAACAAAAAGGCAGAAGAAAGGCCATTTTCCCTCTTCTGGAGCTGGACTGCCCTTGTCTCTTGACCTTGAACATCAGACCTCCAGACTCTCTGGTCTTTGGACCCTGAGACTTGCACCAGCAGCCCACTGGGCCCTCAGGCCTTCAGCCTCAGACTGAGACTTACACCATTGGCTCCTGGTTCTGAGGTCTTTGGACTTGGACTCAGCCAGACTCCCAGCATCCCAGGGTCTCCAGCTTACAGGCAGCCTGTCATGGGGCTTCTCAGCTGCCATAATCACATGGGTCAATTCCCCTGATAAATCCCCTCCCATCGATCTACATCTATCTTCCCTATTGGTTCTGTCTCTCTGGAGAATGTTGATTAATACAGTCATATCCAGAGCAGCAATATCAAGAAAATCCCATAAAGAAGTGAGCCCCTGGGTTGGCCAGTGGCTCAGCAGTTAGGTGCTGCTCAAGTTGTGCTGCATTCACATGGTATGTAAAAATATACTTACATATATATTTTATATGTATATCATGTAGATGCAGCATATGTAATTTTATATGTAAAATATATTTTTTCCATTGCTAGAGAATGCATGTACTTGCCAGGGAGAGAGATAGAGAGACAGACAGAGAGACAGAGAGAAAACACCCCTTGGTGGGCATGGTCACACTGCAATTCCTCTCCTCCATTTCTCCACTCTGTCAGGATTCTGGGCAAACATACGTATGTGCCTGGTATGTTTTCCAAACCACTGGGGCTAGGGTTCAAACTATAATTGGTCTTATGGGATCCAGCTCCCTACACACAGTGTTTATTAACCACTATGTCAAGGAGCCAGTCCTGGGTCCACATGATGGATCATGAGTTTGGTTCCCCAGCTGTCCTGTATATGCCGGGCACAGGAGCACCCAGGATCCTGACTGGCTGAGAAGGCCCAGGGAGGGATCACTGCATGCGATCAAGGTGAGGGTGCTTCTCTCTCTCATGAGAGAAATAAATAAACTTAAATAAAAAGAGAGAGGACTAAGAGGTGGCATGTGGTTAAGATGGCTGGATATCATATGGGTAACTGCAGTTCAAGTCCCATACCTGGCGACTCAAAAAACACAACAGGAGCATCTACATGTATGCCCAAAATCCTGAGTGGAGAATGGAGAAGGAGCTGCAGTGTGGCCATACCTCCCCCCTGGGGGGGGGGGCCAGTGGCTCAGCAGTTAGGTGCTGCTCAAGTTGTGCTGCATTCACATGGTATGTAAAAATATACTTACATATATATTTTATATGTATATCATGTAGATGCAGCATATGTAATTTTATATGTAAAATATATTTTTTCCATTGCTAGAGAATGCATGTACTTGCCAGGGAGAGAGATAGAGAGACAGACAGAGAGACAGAGAGAAAACACCCCTTGGTGGGCATGGTCACACTGCAATTCCTCTCCTCCATTTCTCCACTCTGTCAGGATTCTGGGCAAACATACGTATGTGCCTGGTATGTTTTCCAAACCACTGGGGCTAGGGTTCAAACTATAATTGGTCTTATGGGATCCAGCTCCCTACACACAGTGTTTATTAACCACTATGTCAAGGAGCCAGTCCTGGGTCCACATGATGGATCATGAGTTTGGTTCCCCAGCTGTCCTGTATATGCCGGGCACAGGAGCACCCAGGATCCTGACTGGCTGAGAAGGCCCAGGGAGGGATCACTGCATGCGATCAAGGTGAGGGTGCTTCTCTCTCTCATGAGAGAAATAAATAAACTTAAATAAAAAGAGAGAGGACTAAGAGGTGGCATGTGGTTAAGATGGCTGGATATCATATGGGTAACTGCAGTTCAAGTCCCATACCTGGCGACTCAAAAAACACAACAGGAGCATCTACATGTATGCCCAAAATCCTGAGTGGAGAATGGAGAAGGAGCTGCAGTGTGGCCATACCTCCCCCCTGGGGGGGGGGGCAGAATATTTACTCACTTTTTTTCTCTCTATCTCTAGTGAGTGCATATGCCCTGTAGCAATGGTTAAAAACAAGGAGAGAGAGAGAGAGCACCCAGATGTGACCTTAAGGGTTAGATTCTGCAGGAGACGGGAAGTCCCACGAATCTGGTTTGGGTGTCTGATAATTTGAAGAAAAGGGAAAACAAGGAAAAGAGAAGTAGACTTGGGAGTGAGGTAAATTAAGTTTGGTCAAGAAAGTCTGGATTTATGGCATGGTAAGACTGGTAAGGAAGATAATTTGGTGAGTGAGAGGCCAAAGACAGAACCTGGGGATGTGATCCTCGCAGTGTGGAGAAGATACAGGATGGGACCCAGGAGACACCAAGGGAAGGAAGAGCATAAGGGATGGCGTGCCCAACGTGATGTGCCCCTGGGAGGCCAGAGTCCCACAGTCCGCTTTGCCCAGGACAGTCCAAGTGGATGCCCTGCCCAGGAGAGTCCGACGTGGTGTAACTATTCATAGTGTTTTTTCTCTTTCACAAATTGTGTAATCACCCTAGATAGGACTAAAACTGGAGACCAGAAAGTAGTGTGGAGGTTGGGGCAGTAGGTTCTCACATGGCCGACTGCACCGTTCGAGTCCTGAAAGGCATGCGAGGTGTGTATGCCCAAAATCCCGACAGGAGAGTGGAGAGAGAGGATTGTGACATGATCATTCCTCCTAGGGCAGCAGGGTGTCGGGGGGTATGATTTCTCACTCTTCGCCTCTGTCTCTGTCTCTCTTAAGCAAGTGCATGCGCCTAATAGCAAAACATTTTTTAAAAAGAGGAACAAGAGAGTTCCTCTTTGTTTGAAAAAAAAAACAAACACTATGAATGAAGTGTCTAATGCATAGAAACGGCCAACGGGTATATGAAAAAATATTCGACATCACTAGTCATCAGGGAAATGCAAGTCAAAACCACAATGAGCTGTCACCTCACCCCTCATGGGATGTTAATACCCAAAAGATAAAAGATGCAAGTGCTGGCAAAGATGTGGAGAAAAGGAAACCTTGGTACACTGCAGCTGGGAATAGAATGTATATCGGTGCAGCCATTATGAAAACAGGGTGGAGTGCCAGCAGATGGTGTAATGGTTACGTCGCTGGACTCCCATGTAGTCGACCATGGTTCGAGTCCCAGACCCAGCAGTTTGAGACTCATGCTGGGCACATGTGCATGCATGCCCCAAATCCCAAGAGAATGGAGAAGAATGAATCGTGCCATGGCCATCCCTCCTGGGGGTTGATTTCTTGCTTTCTGTCTCTCTGTCTCTCCAGCAAGCACACATGCCCTATATCAAAAATCTCTCTAAAAAATAAAACCAGGTGGAGTTTTCTCAAAAAGTTAAAAATAGAGCTATCATATGATCCAGCAGGCTTTTTTTCTGAGTACAAATCCCAAGGAAATAAAATCAGCACCTCCTACAGACATCTGCACTCCCATGCTCGCTGCAGTAAGATTCACAACAGCCAAGGTATAGAATGAACCTAATCACCCGGGTGAATATAAAAGAAAATGTAGTACATACATACAGTGAGATAGTGTTCAGTCTTAAAAAAGAAGGTCCTGCCATTCATGCATAAGCCTGAAAGACATTGCATTAAGTGCAATAAACCAGTCACAGAAAGAAAAATACTCCATGCCCTCATTTTTCTTTTTAAAGTTTTTGCTATAGAACACGTGCAATCAGTAGAGAGAGACAGCGAGAGTGAGAGGGAAAGTGAGAAATCGCCCCCTCCCCAGGGGGATGACCACATCACAAGCCCTTCTCCTCCAGTCTCCAATTGGGATTTGGGGCACACACATGTGTGCAAAATGATTTTCAGGCCACCAGATCTGAAATTCAAACGATAGTCAACCGTTTGGGAATCCAGCGCCTTAACCACCACACCTATATGCCCTCACTTCTGTGTGTATTTTTTAAAAGTTGAATACATAGAAATGGAGAGTGGAATAGTAGCTACCAGGAGTTGGGTGGGGGGGGGTGGCGGGTGGAGGGTTTGGGAAGGTGTTGGTCAAAGGGTGCAAAGCTTCGGTTCAGTGGGATGAGTAAATGAAGAGGTCTGAGGCACAGCACGAGGGCTCTAGCTAATGACACTGTATTGCAGGTGTCCCCAGCCCCCAGGCCACAAACTGGTACCAGCCCATAGCCTGTTAGGAGAGGGGCCGCACAGCAGGAGGCCAGCAGAGGGCCAGCAAGTGCTTCCTCTGTGTATACAGCCACCACTCCCCAGCACTCTCATTGCCACTTGAGCTCTGCCTCCTGTCTGGCCTCCACCTCTGATTCTCACTGGAGCCCCCAGATGGGACCGTTAAGCTACAGGAAAAGCAGGTCAGATCTCCTACTGGTTCAGCAATATGGTGAGTTGTATAATTTCACTGTATATTAAAATGTAATGATAATAGTAATCAGTGCACATAAATGTAATGCAATTGAATCATCCCAAACCATCCCTCCCTACCCCAGCTTCATGAAAAAATTGTCTTTCACAAAACTGGCTCCTGGTAGGGAACCAGCAGTTAGCGTAATGGCTATGTCACTGGACTCCCACGTAGTCGACCGCGGTTCGCGTCCCAGACCCGGTGGCTTAAAACTCATGCAGGGCGTGTGTGCGTGCGTGCCCAAGATCCCGAGAGGAGAATGGAGGAGAAGGGATTGCAGTGTGACCATCCCCCCGGGGGGTGATTTCTCGCTTTCTGTCTCTAATGTCTCTCTCTGTCTGTCTGGCAAGCACATGCACCCTATAGTGAAAATCTCTCAAAAAAAATAAATAAAAACTAGCTCCAGGTGTCCAAAAGGTTGGGGACCATTGCTGTACCATATTCTGTAAATTTTATACTGAGAGAATAAATTTTAGGAGCTCTAACCACAAAATTAAATAAAAAATAAAACAGTAACTTTATGAGGAGATTGATGTTATTTGCTAGACTGAAGTCATCATTTCACTTTGTATATTGAAACATCATATACCTTTAAAAATCTATGCAATTATTATAAAATCTTTATAGAAAGATTTTTGATAAATGTTCAGTGAATGCGGCACAATGGAGCTGATTGGTGAGACTAGTTTCTGTGGGTAAGTGGGAGCCAGGTTACAGGGTAAGGAGTGAGTGGAAGTGGAAACAATGAGTGTGGGTGAGTCCTCCGTGCAGCTGGCCATCAGGAACAGGTGCCAGGAGGGCCTGGAATGCAGAGGGCTCTTCAGCACTTGGGCTGGGCAGACTTGTTGACCAGGTGATGGGGAAAAGTCAGTTGAGAGAAAGAGAAAGATTAGCAAGATGGCTGTCATGTATTATCTCAGGAAGAAAGTCCCTGAGGTTTACCTAGTCCCTAAACCTACCCCACCCCAGGACCTGGGTAGGAAAAGAGCCTCTCACTCAGACAGTGTTATGCCCTGGATGGCATTTTCCTCCCAAACATCATCCGTTGAAGTACTATCTCCCTGTAAGGGTCTATTTGGAGACGGGACCTATAAGGGGGTCATTGAGATTAAATAAGGTTATAAAGAGAGAGCCCTGATCATATAGAATTAATGACCTTGTAAAAAGAAACAGCAGAGGGGTTAAGGTGGTGGTTAAGTGCCGGGCTCCCACTCAGCTCACCATAGTTTGAGTCCCAGACCTGGCAGCTTGCTTTCTCACTCTCTCTTTCTGTTCAAATTAAAATAATGATAATAATAATGATGATAAATAAAATTTAAAAAACAAATTCTAAAACAAAACCAAACCACCAGAAAGTGCTCTCCCCTCCCGCATGCCCGACACAGTGTAAAGGCTGTCAGACAGGAGAAAGCTGCATGCCAGGAGGAGGGCCCTCGCAGACACCAAACCCTGCCCGACCTTGATCTCAGACTGCAGGCCTCCAGAACAGTGAGAAAATGAATGTCTGCTGTAGGCCGCCCAGTCCATGATACTTTGTTATGATCGCTCAGCTAACTGAGACAAATGGGAAGGAAGAGAACAAGACAGGAAAATGCAGATGCATCTCTAAGGGTAAGGCATTGGGCAGAGGAAGTTCATCCAGGTAGTCTGGACTCTCAGGAAACAGCAGGCAAACCCATCTTTTGGAAATGAGAAAAGAGGAGCCAGGCAGTGGCATGGTAGTTAAGGTTGCTTAAGGATTTCACATGACTGACCGTGCAGTTCAAGTCCCGAACCCGACAGCTTGAGAAATGCATTGTGCATGTGCATGCCCAAAGTCCCAAAAGGAGAAATGGAAGAGAAGGGACTGTAGTGTGCTGATCCCCCACTTTTCTCACTTTTCTTTGCTCTCTCTCTATCTCCAGCAAGTGTGCATGCCCTCCAGCAATTTTTTTAAAAAAGAAAAAGAAAGAAGATGAGAGAGGAGGAGAGAGGTCAGGAATTTGGTAAGACACGTGCCCATCAGGAAGCACCTCAGCAAAGTCATGTGGGACCTGGGAGGATCCTGGAGAGGACTCTGGAACCCTCAGGAATAACAAGAGCTGCCTCCCCCCCAGATGCCCCTTGCACTCTGTCATACACAGACTGTGGGGGCCTAGTGGGCCCCAGGACAGCCTTACTCTCAGGGCTCCACTCACGTGCCGAGCAGCCTGCTGTTTGGAGTGTAAGCAAGCAGATAGCATCTGGGTGTTGTGGGCTTTACCTGGGGCTGCAGATTGTCCCAGAGCCTGAATGAAGGTCAGTAGGGAGAAGCTTCACCCTGCTAAGGGCAGGCAGGCAGGAACCAAAGTTGGGGGGCACACAGGAGGAGATGCTCTGGGGTGGACCTCTAATCCCAGATATTGAATTTTGGTTTTCAAGAAGGGCTGCTGGGAAGAGACTATACCCTTCCTAGGCTTCAGAAGAAATATGGGGCCCTTCCACCATAGGTGGGGATAATGGGGACAGGGCAGAAGAAAGAGAGCTATGTGGGAACTCCAGAAGGTGATACCAAAGCCAAGACATGGACCCCATCCCCCGCGCCTCCCAAGCAGCCTGGGAAGCAGTACTTTCTCTGATTTGTTTGGCTCATCTCTGGCTCCTCCAATAAAGTGCTGTATATAATTTGGTTTTGTTTTATACTTTATATAATGATTAGGTTAAAGGAAAATTAATGGATTGTGAGTTTTGAGAGACAGTTTGATGACAGCCCCTCGGGCACCAGAAAGCCAGAGCAGGCCTCTCTACTGGAACAGATGCATGTGCTGGGCAAGGGGCACTGGGTTCAAGTTCCTGCCACCGTCTCCAGCTGAGGAACTGCAAGCAAATGACCCTGACTCTCCCTGAGCCTCAGTTCCCTCATCATTGCCCCCCTCATAGATGGGGGAAATGATTGTGTGAGAAATAGGTTAGCAGGACTTAGCAGAGTATCCGATGTGGAAGAGAGCTCAACAAGAGACGCCTGAGTCATCATTATAATATCATTATTTTTCAGTTATCCATTTTAAAGAGAATAAAATATTTGAAAGAATCCACGAATACTTCTTCAGAAAACTATCAAATGACTTTTTAGGTTCATTTAAAAATCCCCCCATGACACTCATCTGAAGAGGTAGCAATAACGCTCCCCGTGTGCCCCCTGAAGGCCTTCCTAAGACCCTGCTCACCATGCAGCCCAGGGCCTGTGGCCTGCGGAACACGATGCGCCATGGAAGAGGCGAGATCCACCGCATACCTGGGGCTTCTATGTGCCAGACTCCGTGCTTGCAGATTTTATGTTTCGGAGCTGTCAAGCTGGGACAGATGGGAGAAGATGAGGGTAAAAGAGAAGAGAGGGTAGAAAAGATGCAGAAACCCATTTCCTACAGCGGTTCTTTTTGTCTGGTTTAGAACTGAATTTTCATTAAGTACACCTGTTGCTAGCCTCAGACCCAGGTTTCTTACTACCAACCCCACTGCCCCAAATCCAAAGGGCAAAGAGCACCTATCATTAGCCTATCACGTGTCTTTCCTGAACCGTGACAGCCTTCAAGGCAGTGGTTCTCAAGCAGGGGCATTTTTGCCCTCTCTATTCCTGGAGAACATTCGGCAATATCTGGGGACATTTTTTGGAGAAAACTTCAACTTTGGAGAAACGCTACTGGCTTGCAGTGAGTGAAAGTCAAGGATATTGCTAAACACTGCAAAGCACAGGACAGGATCTTCCCACCACAGAGGATTATCGGGTCTGCATGTCAATGGTGTCAAAGAGGAGAGATTCCCTTGAAGGAGGAAACAGCCCCAACCCCCACTTAAATCATTAAGGGTTTCTAGCAGCATTTTGCCTGGTGCCATGGATTAAAAAGCCCTACATTGAGTGACTAATTTTCCACTGCTTAACACATTGTTGTACAATTGAGCAAGTGATGATTGCCTTCAAAATACGATTCGTTACTTATTGCCAAGTCATTATTATTTCATTCATTCATTCAGCACACACTCATTGAGCCCCCTCTTCGATGGGACAGGTTCTAGAGATAAAGGATGCACAAGACAAAGTCTCAGTGCTCAAGCTCAAAGTGTGTTGGGGAGGGTGAACGGGGTAGATGTGCTAGTAAAAAATTACCACAGTGTTTCAGGTAAAAGTTCTCATGAGCTGCATGGGCGTGGGGGAAGCAAAAGGGGGTGTTCTCAGTGTTTCTTATGGAAGGTCATGTCATCCCCACTTTTTGGTTTCCACTTGCAAAAGACCCTTCTGACACCTCCCTAGATGGAGAGGTGGGGGGAGGAGAAATAATATTGGCCTCAGTGACCTCTCCCCGATTAGAAAGATGCCAATGATCACCCTCAAAGAGGGCCCCAAATGAATAAAAATTTATTTAAATACACTTAAATTTCAAAATCAAAATTTTGACCCTCAGAGTCTAATAAACAGAAGGAAAGCAAGGTTTCAGGACCTGGGAAAGATTCCAACCAAAATATGTCAATTCCACTCCTATTTATTAAAGGAGTTCTCTACTGAGAAGTTTGAGATACAACTTCAGGTCTGGAGAAGTCTATAAAACAACAGAAGTCCATGACTTACACACAGAAAACCATATTATAATAACACAGGCAGGGGATCAGCATTTGGCGTAATGGCTATGTAGCTGGATTCCTGTGTAGTCGACTGCGGTTCCAGTCTCAGACCCGGCTTAAACTCATGCCGGGTGCATGTGCATGCATGCCCAAGATCCCAGGAGGAGAATGGAGAAGGGATTGCAGTGTGGCCATCCCCCCTTGGGGGGCGAATTCTCGCTTTCTGTCTCTCTGTCTCTCTCTGTCTTTCTGGCATGCGCATGTGCCCTATAGCAAAAACCTCTCCAAAAATAGACAAATAAATAACACAGGCAGTAGATGAGTGTACGAAAAGTAATACAAGGAGCATTGGCTGTGGACAAAACTTGAGTAGTTGGGAATCAAGTGATTGGGGTTCTAGTCTCTGCTCTAATACTAACCTGCTCATTTGGGGCATGTTCCTTTTCCCCATGGATATGACTTTGCTCATTTGTAAAATGAGGAAATTGGAAGAATGAAGCATGATTCCAAGGTACCCTGAAGACCTGAACCAAGTGAAGGCTCTCACTTTACCCTCTGCTTATTCCTGAGACAACGCAGTGGTCCCCTTGAGATAAAAATGCAGGCGGAACCTCAGTCCTGCAGCCCAGTGCCGGTTCTGGCAACCTAGGGTGAATGCAAACACTAGAGGAGAAGGCTGGCTGGGGGGGCGCCCAAGCAGGTAGCTATTGCCTCTCCCACCCCTTGCCACTGCAGAACACACTGACAGGCTATATTTGGCTTTGAACTATCGGCAAGTGCCAGGTAGCATTTCCCCAAACTGGGAGTTCAAGCTAATGAGTGGCTGTTGTTGTTCTAGTACCTTCCAAGGCCAGCACAAAGGGCTCTAGGTTACAGGGACATTCAGAGTGAGTCTGACTGCATTCTCCCAACTGCTGCTGCTGCTGGCTGGGAGTGAGTCCGACTGCATTCTCCCAACTGCTGCTGCTGCTGGCATGTCATGGAGCCACCAGAATGACAGACATCGCCCATGTGCCAACACTCTCAGCAGCCCTGGAAGCCGAGGTTTTTCTTATATTCCAACAGGCACGTACTATAAGAAGGCTGGATCATCGGACCCAGGAGGACTTGCTTAGGACAGAGATTAGAGGCTCAGAACTGGGTCCCAAGCACTCTCTCTGGGGAGTTTTTCTGCAGCAGAGTTCTTGGGGGCCAGTTGGAAAAACTAATGGAAATGGGCGGCTCTGGAATTTGTGCTCCATTCCCAGTCTCATTCCCATTTCTTCCATCCTACAGCTGGTTTCTCATTAACAAATCCCAGAAAGGAGAGGCTGGAGATTTTCAACTTTCCGTGTGTGTTTGGGAGGAGGGGGGCTGCTGCCTTCTCTCCCAGTATCATTGACAGCAGCCTCAGGGTTAAGGCAAACACTTGAGAAGACAGCTACCAGAGGGGACAAGGAGGTCCCTTCCTGCACCTGGTTTGTGGGGACCAGCTGCTCCATGAGCCCCTCAAATATGCATATTTTAGGGAGCCAATTCCTCAGGAGAGAGGATGCCAGAGCTTCAAGCTGTCCCATCACAGGTCCGGAAGCTGCAGCTAGAGCTTTCTGAGGTTTTCCCAGGGCAGCTGGGTGAGTGCAAAGATGTCAAGGCTTTGGGGCATACAGACAGGGCTCCAATTCTTTTTCTGGCATGGGACAAGAAGTGTATGTGTGTGCTTGTCTTTGAAGTGATGGTGACAGCATCTGCTTCAAAAGGCGACTAAGAGGTTTCAGTGAAACATCCGAAGCAGTGTCCAGGGAGGCACTGCAGGGAGGCGCCAGAATTTCCGTCTAGAAAGGAGTTAGAGGCCAAAGGAGGAAGGCATAGGGTGGAAGGTGTGGGCGTGCATCTTAGCGCTGCGTTAGCCGCGGAGAACGACGCTGTTTTTAGTGCCTGGGGAAGGGACTTTCTGGACAGGAGCGGATAGAGATTGTTGAGAATGGATGGAAGGGAAGCGTTCCATTCCTCAGAGGAAAGCCTGCATTTCCCCCCCTGTACCCCGATCCCGCGTAGACCGGAGAGGTCGCCTCTGGGACTCCTGTACGCGGAGCGACGCGGTACTCACTGTGTGCGCAGCGCGGTGAAGCAGCAGCAGCTGCAACAGCCAAAGGCAGGGTCGCATGGTGCCCAGTGCGCTCCCAGCCGGAGCCCCGACGGCTATGGGCCTCTAAGCCCGGCCAGCTACCGAGCGGGCTGCCGAGCCCCGAGGAGCCATGGCTGGGCCACCGACCCAGGGTGGACCAGGGAACTGCTCCTCCACGGACTAGGTGGCCGCGCGCGCTAAGCTGTCCGGCCCATTGATAAGTACATGGCGCTGTGGGAGCGCCTCCACCCAGCCCGGACTGGCAGGGGGCCGGCGCAGAGGCTGGCAGGGGAGGAGGCAGAGGGAGGGCGCGGGGACCTGGAGCTGCTTCCGCAGGCTAGTCGGCGGGAGGAGACCAGACAGGGCACGCTGGCTTAGCCTTTGACTCTGCAACCCCCTCATCCCCATCCCCGAATCCGGAAAAAGCACTCTTTCTAGAATCTACAGATCTAAGCCACGAACTTGCTGGGTGTCGGTGGCAGCTTGGGCCACTTTTTAAGCCTCAGCGTTATCATCCCTTGCTGCATGGAATGGTTTCCACCCTTGGGGTGAAAGAAGGTTTGGCACAGGGAGTGCTCTGTAAATGCCTATTGCATCTATTTCCGTGGACAACTACCTTGAATCCAGTTTCTGATCTTCACTGTATTTTTATTCATTAGTAAACTCATGCATTCATTACAGGTAGTTTCACTCTGGTGAGCAGGGTGGCCAGGAAGACTCGGATGACGATGTGGGCTAAGAGGGACCCTGTGTGCCAAAGAGGACCCGGCATTCTGGCTGTGCTCACCTCCTAGAGGCTTGGTGCTTCCTGGCCACCTGTGAGATAATTGAAGCATCAGGTAAACTGCCAGGCCTAGGACTCTCACTGCAGTTGGCCATGTGGAAGTATAATACCTTAACAACCAGCCACTTACTGGCCCCTTTCTTTTTCTTTTCTTTCTTTTTTTTTTTTTTAAGGTTTTTGCCATGGTGTGCATGCAGGCACCAGAGAGAAGAGAGACAAAGACAGTGAAAGGGAAAGTGAGAAATCACCTCACCAGAGGGATGGCTTGGCCACAATCTCTTCTCCATTCTCTCCTGGGATTTTGGTCACACATGCACATGTGCCTGGCATGATTTTTCAGGTTCTTGGGTCCAGGACTCCAACTTCAGTCAGCCATGTGGGAGTCCAGTGCCTCAACCCCTACACCACTTGCTAGCCACTCTTTTTCTTTTTTAAGTTTATTAATTCATTTATTCCGAGAGAGATAAAACCCAACAGGGTCATTAGTCTTAGCTTGTGCTCAGTCACCCAGGGAGGTCTCTGGACATGAACTGGAAGATTCCCTAGTGGGCCAGCCTCTCAGAGTATTGCATTTACCCTTGTACCTTTCGCCCATTCTCGGCCATTCCCCCAGTCACTCCAAGTACATCAGCTCATTGAATTCTTCTCCAGGTCCTAGGTTAGATTATATGCCTGCTTGATGGAAGAGGGGATTGAGGGTGGAGGAAGGTCGATGATGTGGCCAGGTATATGCCACTCAGAAGCTCCTACAGAAAGCCTGAGTCTCCACTTCCATGGTTCACCCTGACTCTCTGCAACTGGCACCTTCTCAGCTGCTAGGCAGCTGTTAAAATAACCACATGCTCTACCCCTTAGCAGCTCTCCCTGCCCAAGGGATGATTGATAAGGCAAGGTTGCTAAATGACAGCAGAAATAAAAGGGGGGGGAATGCTTTCAGCTCCTAGGTCCAAAATCAATGCTCAGCGCACATCCACCTAAGGTATACATAACCACTGACTCCTGCTAGGAACTTTTCTATATGAATACTCACCCCAGGGCCCAGTGGAAACTGTGAGGATATTTGCAGAAGCACTATTACAGTAGCAGAGAAGGTAGAGCTCATGTGTGGAGAAGGGCCTGGCCCCACTCTTGATATGTCTTTCTGCGCAGGGAGTAATTATTACCATAGACCTCCTGGGCCTGCACGGTGGAGGCGAGCTCTATGTGTGATCTACGAATTTTGGACAAGAAACCAGCAGGACTTCTTCACGTTCCTCTCTCTTTTTTTTTTGACAGTTTGCCAGCCCAAAAAGTCTGAAATTGGATACTCCTGAGCCGGGTCGTCTTCTAGTCCCACCAGTGACAGCGTAAAAATCTAATCCTGGGGTCCGTGTTAGAAAACCTATCTGCCTACAACTATAAACCACATTCTCCAAGACCAACTTTATCACTAAGAAAAGTGAAATTTGCCCATTTATCTTACTCTTAATCAGTTCAAGATTCAAGATGGAAAGAAAAATATATTACTTCCCAGGCCCCTTGAGCCCCAGCACCCTAAATGTGCATCAGAAAGATCATGAGGTACAGACTTGCAGTATCTGCTACATAGACATCTGTGTTGTTTGGAATTTTCTGTAACCACTCACATATTACTCTTTGACCTAAAGATATAAAAAGGAAAGAATATCAAAAAAAAGTGCAATGCAACTCATGATCTATACCAGAGCCTCATGTTCTCCAATGAAAAAAGGCAAAACAACACCTGTTCTGAGCAATTCAATCCATTTCTGGCCTGCGGCAAGCCATATCTTTTTTTACATGGGAAGCTCTATCTCTCAGAGAGTTGAGAAGGGGTTTGAAGTACTCTGTAAAAGGTCCTTTTACAAGCCATGAGTGCAATTAGTGGCTTGTAAAACCAGCCTGAGAAAACAATTTCATAATAGAGGCAGAAGAGAAGGAATAGAAAAACTAACTATATATTCACCACCTGTCATGGGCCGGGGAGTACGCTAGGAATTTTGGGCATGTTATCATATCCGATCCTCCAAGACTGTATGAGAGATGAGAACTTTGAGGTATAAAGAAGGTCCCAGTTCATCTCCTTTAGCACAGCTAACAAGGAGAGGAGTCAGGATTTGAACCAGGACTAAACCCAAGCCTGTGCCCTTTGCACATCACAAAGATTCCTCTCAGTCATGAAGATGATATCTTCATCTTTGGAACTTCTGAAGTTCTTTTGCATGCTGTTTCTTTCTTGATCCTTGAAAGAGCTCTATGGGGTAGGTAGGTCCAACAGTCAGCAGCCTGACAAAAGAAGGAGAAACCATTGCTCAAATGGTTTAATTGAAGAGTTTAGTAAAAGGATTATGGCCTCTGCATTGACCGCCATCCTGTCTTTAGCCTCCCTAACCCAATCTTAGCAAGAATCCTGCTAGTTAGTTTAGTGAGAACCTCGCCCCACCCTTGATATTGAACTTAGTCCCTCACATCCTATCTTTGATGTCTAAGTCCTTAGCCTACTCTCAGCAAGAATTCCCCAAGCTTTGATATGTCCTTTTTGTAATTTCCCATCCACCAACCCCCTTAGTTATAAATCCCTATTTGTCCTTGTTTTATTCAAAATTGCATGTAAGCTCTCTCCCCTTTTGCAAAACCCCTATTGCAGTAACTATGAACAAAGTTCTCCTTACCATATTAGCAAATATCAGAATAATTTGACAAGAGCTATCCTCGGGAGAAGGGTCAACCACAAGAGCTGAAGCATGGAGGAATGTAGCTACCATCAAAACTGTGGCCTGGTAAGGAGACCAAGTGGTATAATAAATACCCTGACCTCTCTCTAAACCTACAAAGGCCTTTCTGACTGTCTCGACAAGAGACAGCAACAGGTATAGTGTCACCCAGTGTACAGCTCATGCTCACACTAAACCCCAGTTCCTCCTTAGTGGTGTTTTGTTTTTTTCTTTCAACAATACGATGCATTCCAGTGAATAAGAAAAAGCCCCACTAAATAAACCAGCCTGGGGACCACCGGGAACTAAGGTGGCTACTATAATGACCTGTGGAAGACCCCAAAGCTCATCATAATTTACATGCCAAATGACACACCTGCCAGCATCATGACTCTTTTTTTTTTTTTTGGAGAGGTTTTCACTATAGGGTGCGTGCACTCGCCAGAAAGACAGAGAGAGACAGAGAGACAGAAAGCGAGAAATCACCCCCCAGGGGGGATGGCCACGCCATAATCCCTTCTCCTCCATTCTCCTCTCGGGATCTTGGGCACGCACGCACACGCACCCGGCGTGAGTTTAAGCCACCGGGTCCGAGACTCGAACTGTGGTCAACTACATGGGAGTCCAGTGATACAGCCATTACGCTAACTGCTGGTCCCAGCATCATGACTATTTACAATCACCAGGGAAACTACCAGAAAAACCCTCACAAGGAGAAAAGAGAAGTTGGTTTTAAACTACCGAGAAATCCCCGTCTTTTCCAGGAAAAGCTTTGAATATTCCTTATCTCTATTGCCCTGTCCTGTTCCCTCCATCCACCATTTGCTACATTTTAAATTCTCCAGCTCAAGATGATCAAGAAGTTGATCTGTAAGATCATGTCCCACTTCTCCATTTCTTGCCAGTGACACTCAGTTTCAATTTTGGAAGTTAGTTCCATGACGCTGAATGGCAAAAGATCCCATCTTTGGTTAAAACTTGCTAACAGTAAAGATCCCCTATTTGGGAGTAAATTAAAAATTGGTAGTGGTAGCACCATGTGGCTTCTGATGAAGATTCTTTATTTGGCCAACCTTTAGTCAGTTTTCTGAAACTTCTCCAAGGCTCATCTGTGTACTTCATTGTGAAAGCTAGTTTTAGCAAGAACCCAGCTAAGTCAGTTTATCAAGAGCTCTCACCTTCAATATCTGATCAGGTTCTTCATCCTCTGCCATCCCCAGGTGATGTCTGGTCACCCTGACCCTCTTCAGCTAGAATCCTGTTAGGTTGGCTTAGCCAGAACCCCCTTACCTCTCATGGCTCTTCTTAGTGATTTCCCACCCCCGACCCCTGCCCTGCTCCTTGACTGTCAACCGCCCCTTGCCCACTGCTCTCCCTGACTGCGAGACACATTGCAGTGTCCCTATATCTATCTCAGTGGTCCTGAATTATGCCTTCCTACTGTGCTGTAACATGTGTTACTAAATAATTTTTTCTTTAATGCTGCCAGAGCTAGATCATAAATCAGGATTCCACTGGTGATGGCTCCCCTTGGCTAAACCCAAACAGAAGCTAGGGACCAAACAAGTGGGGAAAAACTGTCCCTAGAGTTTAACTTTCTGGTTAGAGAAAATAGAAAAGGGGTTTGGATGAATGAGGTAAAAAAAAAAAAAAAATATGACCCCACTTGGAAATACCCTTATACCTATTTAGTACCCAAGAAAATGCAAATTTAACAAGGTGATCACAAAGCTGGGTGACGGAATTGCTGGCACTTGAGCCCTGGTCTATGTATTCTCAACCCGAGTGCTTTTCATCATACCCACCACTCCCAAATCTAGTGACGGAAAACACCAGCTACTATATATTTTCTGGGGTTTGGCTAGGCTCAGGTACGTGGTGCTCGTTCAGGAGCCTCTCACATGCTGCTGTCATAGAGCAGTTAGATTGGAGTCACCTGAAGACATACCACTCACATGTCTGGGGCCAGGTAGGAAGACTCAAGTGGCTGGGGGCTGGGACAGCTGAGGTGCCTCATGCACCTTCTCTCCTCGTGGTTACAGCTTGAGGCAGCTTTGGGGCAGCTGGAATTCCTACGTGATTCCGAAGATGCACATCCCAAGAGAAAGTATACCAGGCAGAATCGTGGTTTAAGACCCAGCCTCAGGAGCCACACAGTGCTACTTTCTTTGTTTTCTGTTTTCAAGATAAACACAACAGTCTGCCAGGTTCAAGAGGATGTAGACCCCACTGCTTGATGGGAGAATGAGAAGATGCTGGAAGTACACATGGGCTATAAATGTGGGCACAGCTGCAGAGGTGCCTGCTGCTAAGATGCTGTTCTCTGCAGGCTGCAACCACATGTGAGGCCCAGGTCCAATGCCTGGCCTGACCGAAATGCCAGGTAAGGCCATACGCTCTTGTAAGTCTCAGAGACTCGGGAAGTTGAGGAAGGAAGAAGGCGAGTTCAAGTAACAACTTACTATGTTGCTGAGCAACATAGTAAGACCCTGTCTTAGAAGCAGGTGTGATGGCACAAACCTCTATTCCCAGCTGGAAGGCTGAGGCAGGACGATTGCAACAGAGGGAGACCCCGTCTTCTGTTGGAGCCAGCAGGTGGTGCGGTACTCAAGGCACTGGACTCCCACATGGTTTACCACAGTTGGAGTCTTGGACATGAAGGCTTGAAAATCACACTGGGCATGTGTACATGCACACCCAAAATCCCAGGAAGAGAATGGAGGAGAAAGGGTTGCAACATAGCCATCCCCCAAGGGGGTGGTTTCTCACTGTCTCTCTGCAGCAAGTACACATGTCCTATGGCAAAAAAAGACCTAAAAAAGAAAAATTACTGTTATGGCCGTTGCGGAGAAATAGCATATCAGACGTTCTCTAAACTTCATGGTATCCTCATTGAGTGACAGAGGCTACCACTTGGATATTGGTCATTTTCTAGAACATAATTCTAATCCCTATCTCCTAGTTCCACTGAATGGGGAGGGGGGATAGAAATCACAGTCCTCACCAGCCCCCACACTAGAAATGCATATGCTCTCAAAGCAGTGATTTATAGGTTATCTAGAGGATGAGAGATCCTGAGTTCAGGTCCAGGGCAAACTATTCTCTGGTGGATTCACACAGGTACTCTCATCATCCCCAGGGAGGTTGAAGGTAAGAGTAAAAACAAACCTCAATATTTTAATTAAATTGTTTCCTAGTGTCAAAGGGGAAAGAGATCTTTACTTTTTTCCCTTTTCCTTCAGCATTTGGTTTAGAAATTCTTTCTCTGACACTTTGAGGTGTGTGCAAATCTGTTTCAAAGCCAAACAAGACTCTTGCCAGCTTTGCTTCTCGGGAATGCCTTTCTCAGAGGCCCAGAAGCCTTGAAATCTCCTTGAAATGTGAACATTGAGCAGAATGGTGGCCTGACTCCCTGACTCTGTGGCAGCTTAGCCAGGGAACTTGGCTACTGGTAAAACTTACTGTTGTAAAAAATCTGAGTTGTCTTTTTTCTTTGAGTAATGACAATAAACATGTGCATGTGTATAAAATTGTATCTGCCTGGCCACATAAAACCAAACAATTTCCTTTTTTAATATTTATTTATTTATTTATGAATTTATATTTAGGGTGCATGCACTCACTAAAGAGAAACAGAGAGAGGGAAAGTGAGAAAACTCTCCCCAGAGGAGACGACCATGCTGCATCCCTCCTTCTCCATTCTCCTCTTGGG
Organism: Tupaia belangeri chinensis; assembly: GCF_000334495.1. Lineage (NCBI taxonomy): Eukaryota > Metazoa > Chordata > Mammalia > Scandentia > Tupaiidae > Tupaia > Tupaia belangeri. The sequence continues at coordinate 3,288,317 of NW_006207133.1, forward strand.
ATTTTGGGCATACACAAATGTGCCTGATTTGTGTAACAACAAACAGGGTCCAAGACTCAAACTGCGCAGCTGGCCATGAAGGACCCAGCTGCTGTAACCGCCATGCCACTAGCTGGCCCCGTACTGTAAATGGTCTATTTGTCTTTGCAATGTCTTTTGTAGCCTGCCAGCAATGCATCACAGCCTGGCTTTATGCTTATTCAATAGGATGATTATTCAATAATAATTATTATCATTCTTGTCTTCATTTTGTGAAGAAGATGCGTGAGGCTGATAGAAACTCTTATTTAGGGATTTATTTAATTATTTTTAGAGTTTTTTGCTTTAGGGTGTGTGCGCTTGCCAGAGGGAGAGAGAAACAGAGATGTTAAGAGAGAAGGTGAAAAATCATTCTTCCTACCCTAGGATGGCCATGCTGCCATTTCTTCTCCTCCATTCTCCTCCCAGGATCTTGGGCACACATGCGAATGCACACGCACATGCACTCAGTGTGATTTTCAAGCCACTGGGTCCAGGGCTCAAACTGCGATTGGTCATATGGGAGTACAACAACATAAGCATTATACCATCTGCTGGTCCTGAACTTATTTTTTTTACTTCTCCAATTATGTCTCTTTTTTTTTTGCATTTTTCCAACAGCAAATGGTGACTAATATGTATTTGGTGACTACTTACAGAGCATCTACTTTATTCTTGGTGCTGTCCTAGGATGACAGAGACCTGGGGAAATTGCCTTTGGCAGGCTCAGGCCCATACACAAAACCATGTGCTACAAATACCCAATTCTGGGCCTCTCTCCCAGAAGGCCCAGAAGAATGATTAAGGCTCATATTCAAGACTTAAGAGGCTTGCATAATACATACTTACCAAACCTATTGGTTGACTGACATAAGCAACTACAGAATGTATGGTGGGCAATATTGCAAATTAGAATAAATTCTCTGAGGGCATGTAGTAAAGGACCGGACTTGGCCGGTTAATGCATTGGCTCGAGTCATATCAGTCACAATTTTATTAGGTCAAATACATTAGAATATCAATGATTTTATAAGCTACCAGACATCTGTGAGTTTTTAACTGTCCAGCCTCCATTCCTCCTAGTTCTGATGCAAAAGCTCCAAGAGCACCTGTGGAGTGAACACATGACACAGACCTGAGCAAGAAAAGTTGCACCACCATCCGCCAACCAACTAAACAGTGATTGGTTCAGGGATGGGCACTTGACTCCACTTGGGCCAATGGGAATGGCACCGACAAGGCCAATGTATTGATTATGATTAAGCTAATGGAGAGATGGCAGTGCAAGGTCCTGGTTGAGAATAAAGCCAACTTGAACAGGAGCCAAGAGAGGAAGAGAAACAGAATCTTTACACCAGCATCTGGCATCTAGATGCAGTTGGGCCTGCACACCTCACTCTCACCTCCCTCTCTGTTCCTGTGATACATAGCTTTTAATAGTTAAAATATTTCTTAGTTAAAATATCTAGCTATATACTTGAACATATAAACATAAAATACATATATTAAAGATTAAATTTATATTTTTAATTCTTTGAATTAATTTCCACCATTTATAATAAGAGAACCCTGTCTTATTATTGTTTTTTTTTTGGGAGAGTTTTTTTTGCTATAGGGCGCATGCGCTCGCCAGACAGACAGAGAGAGACATAGAGACAGACAGCGAGAAATCACCCCCCAGGGGAGATGGCCACGCAGCAATCCCTTCTCCTCCATTCTCCTCTAGGGATCTTGGGTACACATGCACACGCGCCCAGCATGAGTTTTAAGCCACCGGGTCCAGGACACAAACCACGGTCGAATACGTGGGAGTCCAGCGACATAGCCATTACGCTAACTGCTGGTCCCAGCCTGTCTTATATTTAAGAAAGGTATAAGGAAGTTTTAAATTTTTTCCCTTCCTCTGAAGGTTCAATTAACTTTAGTCTATGAAATAAACTGACAAACAGATTAACAGGAAAAGGATCATATTGATTTTATTTATATACACCTCTTCTGTGGCTTCTTTGTATGGGAGTTGTACAGGATATAAGATTCTGAGGAGGACCAGGTGACCAAGGATTTTCATACAGTACAAAATAGAAGAAATTTGAGGTTAAGTGAAGAAGGGGTGAGGGGAAGTGCTGCAAGGAATCCTGCCTGTCTGGGCCAGGTGTGAGACCTCCAGTCCCCTTCTTCTGGTGCCTAGGATGGGAAGGGAGCAATATGTGGAAAGCCTACAAATTTCTTTTAAAAATGATTAGCATTTAATTCATTTTATTTTTAAATTGCCAGAGGGTAATTTAAATTTAAATTTGCCAGGGTGTGTGTTTGCCAGAGACAGACACACACAGGGCATGGTCACACCACAATTCCTTCTCCTCCATTTCTCCATCCTGTCAGGATTTGGGCACATATTCACACATGTACCCTGTTTTTTAAGCGCCTGGGTTCAGAATTCAAACCACAGTTGGCAATGTGGGATCCGGCTCCCTTAACCACTAGGTTATGGCGGTAGCCCCAGATTAGCCATTGTAAAAGTTAATTATGTACTTGTGATTTCTCTGAATAGTCATCTCAAATATGCCAGAGAAGTATATTTGGGGTGGCATATTTTGGCTCCCCACAAAGCCTCCCTGGGGGAAGTGGTATTTGAGCAGAGGAACAGATTTGGCGCCCTCCTGCCCCAGGAGAGCACTGGAAGGTGGTGAGAAATTGACTACTTCTGGACCTGTGGGTCTGAGGTCTTCACCAAATGACTGCACCTGCAGTGAACTTGCTCTGCCCCTTTGGGTGCTGAATAAATCAAACAAAGAGACCTGTCCTCTCTTGAAAGTCAGCTTTACTAGGAGCCAGGCTAATGTATTATTGATGAGCCATAAATAATGGGGCAAGCATGATTTCCTATTCTGTCCTGAAGTACAAAGGTAAAATGCTGACGTTTTAATGAGGTTTTTATGGTCCAGGCTCACTGTTTACACTCTGGAAATGTGGGCTGGCTTTTTCAGGAAAGCAGTTTTTCCTTTCCTTCTCGTATGTTCCTCTGCTATTTGTCAGCATCCTTTTGAGTATTTATATGAAATATTATAGCTAACACAAGTCAAACGGAAGAGGGCAAATAGAGCCATACCTGAAAGTCAGTGTTGCTGGCACTCACAAGGCCTTGTCATCACAGAACGGAGCACCCCAGCCTCCCAGAGGCTCCCCACATTTCTGTCTGGTAAGGCATTTGGCACCAAGAAAAGAATGTTCATGTGTCAGCTCATGGCATGATGGCTAAGGCAGCTGAATCTCTCATGGCCAATGTTGTGGTCTGAATTCCAGACCTGGCTGCTTGGAAAACACACCGGGCACATGTGCATGCATGCTCCAAATCCCAAGAGGAGAATGGAGGAGAAGGCTACCCCCTCAGGGAGTGCGTTCTTACTTTCTCTCTCTCGCTGTCTCTCTCAGGCAAGTGCACACACCTTATAGCAAACTAAAAAGAAAGAAAGGGAGTGAAAGAGTGAAAGAAAGAGAAAGAAAAATAAAAATAAGAAAGAAAAGTAGGTTGGCAACAGAAGAGCTTGGGTTCAAATCCTGATGTAGTCATCAATTACATGTGACCTGGGACCCTCTAAGCCTCAATTTCCTCATCTACATAATGGGGAAAATAGTACCCATCTTTCAGCATTGCATGAGGTTAAAAATAATTCAGTTCAGTTAAAGGGTCTGGATATACAAATTAAGATGTGTGTTTGGCTCAGCCACACTGGTGCAGGCAGTAAGGAGCCACTGTGTGATACCGGAGTGATAGGGGAAGGTCCTGGATTTGAGTACAGGGTTAACCTGAACACACTGGGCGTACTGATGGCCCTGGCTGTCTAGAAGGCCTGGGGATGTTGGCGGATTTTAGCAAGGGTATCTCTCTCTCTGGAAATAAATCAATGAATTAATAAACTTAAGAGGAAAAAACAATGTAATTGGCTGCAAATAAAAGAACTGCGCAACTGTCTGACCTAAGGAGAGCCCAGAGAGAGTGTGCTTCAGCTTAAATGAATGCATGCCTCAGGCTCTGCCCACATGTTTCTCAGCTCCACTGTCCTTGGCATTGCAGAACCTCAGGCTGGAGCAAAATGGCTAAAGCAGCTCTGTAGCCTCACGTCCAACATCAATGCTGGAAGAATAAAGGACATGGTATTTTCCAAGATATTGATACTCTTCAACATGAAAAGTCTGTTTTCCCTTTTCTTACACTTGATGGGCCTTTGTAACTGACTCAGCCAATAGAATGAAGTAGAAATGTGTAACTTCCAAGAATGGGTCATAAAGGAAATTCGGGGGCAGCAGGTGGCATAGTGGTTAGAGTGCTGGATCCATGTGGCTGACTCCACAGTTTGAGTCCTGGACCTGGAGCCTTGGGAAACACATCAGATGCATCCGCACATATGCCTAAAATCCTGAGAGGAGAATGAAGAGGAGACTGTGGAGTGACCATTCCCTGGGGTGGGGGGTGATGTCTCACTATCCCTCACTCTCTATCTCTCTCCAGCAAACACACACCCTATAGCAAAAATCCAAAACAGTAAAAAGAAATGTCGCTTAAGCCTGGCCATCTCTTGAGATATTTGCCCTGGCAACCCAGCAACTATGTCGTGAGGCAACCCAGGCCACTTATGGATATGCTGGACCAGAGATAAGGCTCCTGGCCTTTAGTATACACTTAATATCAACCAAAAGATGATAACTTCAGATGATTTGCCTTTTTACTTTCAGGTCTTCCAACTGAAGCCCCAGACGTTAGAGGAGAAATGAGCCATCTCTGCAATAGCTTATCTGAATTCCTATTACAGAGACATCATGAGAGAGAGAATTTTGTTTTGTTTTGTTTTGGTTTTGGTTTTGGAGAGGGTTTGTTTTTTTTGTTTTTATTTTTGTTATAGGATGCGTGCACTCGCCAGAAAGACAGAGAGACAGAAAGCAAGAAATCACCCCCCTCCCCCAGGGGCGATGGCCACACCGCAATCCCTTCTCCTCCATTCTCCTCTCAGGATCTTGGGCATGCACACACACACACCCAGCATGAGTTTAAACCACCAGGTCTGGGACTCAAACCGCGGTTAACTACATGGGAGTCCAGTGACATAGCCATTACGCCACATGCTGGTTATAGTTTTTAAAAGTCACTAAGTTTTGGAGTAATTTGGTATGGAGTGACAGACAATAAGCACAATATAAACTTTATTTTAATTCTGTGAGACAAAAAAATGTAACAACATAGTCAAATGACAATCCGGGAACAAAAAGATAAATATCCCTAATATATGGAGTTTCAATAACTCAATAAGAAAGGTCCAAGAACACAAGGGGAAAATGGATGAGGCACATTTCTTTTTTTATAGAAAGAAAATATGACTATCTTCTAAATGTATGAATACATGCTCACCCTCATTTGGTAAATGTAAAATAAAACAACCTTGAAATATTATTTTTTACCTACCAGATCAGCAAAAATACAAAAGTGTTATAATATACTCTATTAACGAGGCTATTAGGAAACAAACACTCTCATACATTACAAATTAAAGTAAAAATTACTGTAACACACATGGAAGACAAATTGACAATAATTATCAATATTATAAATACATAGTTTCTTTCACTTAGCAATTCATCTCTGGGGACTTTTCCTAGAAATATATTCACACGTATATGACCTTATATATGTACAAGTTTGTAGAAATTATGTACATAAACCTAGAGATAATTACGTTGTTTTTAATAGTAAAAGACCAAGAGCAACCTAAATGCCCAACAATAGGAGACTGCTTTAATAAATTATAGAATATTATGCAGTCATTAAAAAGAATGAGGAGGTACATTATGCACAAATGTGGAATTATCATCCAGATATAATTTTAAGTATAAAAGGAGAGGTCAGTGACTAAGATATCTGGATTTTTTTTTTTTTTTTTTTTTTTTTTTTTTTTGGTTAGGGAATTTTGCTATAGGGCATGTACGCTCACAAGAGAGACATAGAGAGACAGAAAGTGAGAAATTACCCCCCAAGAGGTGTGGTCATGCCACAATCCCTTCTCCATTCTCGCCCTAGGATTTTGGGCACACACTCCTGGAGTGAGGTTGTTTGTTTGTTTGTTTGTTTTGAGAGGTTTGTTTTTTGTTTTGTCTTTGCTATAGGGCGTGTGCGCTTGCCAGATAGACAGAGACAGACAGAGAGACAGAAAGCAAGAAATCACCCCCCGGGGGGGATGGCCATGCTGCAATCCCTTCTCCTCTGTTCTTCTCTTGGGATCTTGGGCACACACGCACATGCGCCCGGCTTAAGTTTTAAGCCACCGGGTCCAGGACACGAACTGCAGTCAACTACACGGGAGTCCAGTGACATAGCCATTACGCTAACTGCTGGTCCCCCTGGCGTGAATTTTAAGTCACTGGATCTGGGACTTGAACTGCAGTAGACTACATGGGAGTCCAGCAACGTAACCACTGTGCCATCTGCTGGTCCCAGGCTATCTGGACTTTTAAATAAGGGATACAATTCTTGGAAAAAAAAAACAAGCAGATACGGAATTTTTATTACATTTATGTAATTGCATACATAGTATATACTATATCCCTAGAAAAATAAAGAAGAATCTGGTGACTCAAGTTATCTCTGTAAAAGAGAATCTTATGGCTAAAGGACACAGGTACTTCATGAATTTGGTAAGGAACATCTCTTTATTTTTTTATTTGCCAGAGGCTGCTTGTGCTAGCCAGAAAGAGAGACAGACATACAGACAAAGCACCACCCAAGCGGTTGTGATCACACTGCAATCCTTTCTCCTCCATTTCTCCATCCTTTTAAGATTTGAGGCATGCATGCACATATACCTGGTGTGTTTTTCAAGCCTCTGCATCCAGAACTCAAATTGTATGGCCAACCATGTGGGATCTAGCTCCCTTATTCACCAGCTAGCCCCATCTCTTTCATTTTTGAACCATCTGAATATACCACCATTCTAGCCAATAACAGAAAACACCTCAAACTGGGTGATTTATAAAAATAGAGATGTATCTAGCTCATGGTTCAGAGGGTCAAGGCCAGAAGCCACATCTGGTAAGAGTTTTCCTGCAGCAGGGGGTCCTCTGAGGCCAGGCAGGGCATCATATCATGGAGGCAAGAGCAGGGCAGGACGGCTGTGTCCATGAGTCTCCGTCTGGCTTGTTTCCTATCCTTATAAACCCACCAGGAGTTACTCATGTAGGCCCCACCACAATGACCTTAATCCAAAGACCCCATCTTTCAACACCATAGTTTGATTAAGATTTTTGTCCTCTTAATCTTGTCAAAACCAGATCTCAACATATGAATTTGGAGGGGAAAGGACATACAAACCACAGCAATTACACATATTCCAAAAGTGTATATAATTTAAAATGTATAATCACTTGGCACAACTCACTAACAACTTAATTCTATACATATTTAGAGGTCCCAGCAGGTGCTGGGCAGTGGGCAAGGTGATAAGCACATAGTGGTGGCCCAGTCAGCCTTTACTGAAGTCACATTCTGGGAAGATGAATGCCAAAGAGGTAAACCTAGCAGTGATCTGAGTGTGTCTCCCCCAAAATTCATATGTTAAAATCCTAACCCCCAAGGTGACCATATTAGGAGGCGAGACCTTCAGGAAGTGACTAGATCATGAGGGTGGATCCTCCCTGAATGGGATTAGTGTTCTTAGAAGAGGCCCAAGGAAACTCATTCACACCTCCTTCAAGTGAAAGACAAAGAGCAAGGAGGTATCATGTGTGAGTCAGAAAGTAGAGCCTCACCAGATACCAAATGTACCAGTGCCTTGATCCTGAACTGCACAGCCTCCAGCACTGTGAGCAATCAGTGTTGTTTATAAGCCCAGCAAGGTATTTAGTTATAGCAATTCCACAGATAGTTATGAAAGACAGGAACACGGAACTGGGAGAGAGGATAATGGCCAAGACCCAATTTAGAAAGACAGAGCCTATGGCTGAATAGGAATTAGTCGAGTTTCTGGTTTATTGCCTACTATCCCACTCAGAGGTTTGAAACAACACATTTCTTTATGTTAATATCTCACAAATTTTGGAGTCAAAAATTCATGTAAGACTCTATTGAGCAGCCCCACTCAGATTCAAGTGATGGGGACAGGGACCCCCATATTCCCATGAGAGCCATGTTTCAAAGAATTTGCAGCCCTTTGTACCAACCAGGCAAAGGGGAGCTGGGGCACACAGTACAGTAGGGGGTCGGGGGGCGGGGGGAGCAGCCAGTTCCACAGAGCTTTGAATGAGTTCTAAGGATTTCGAATTTTATTTTCTATAGAATGTGACGCTAATAAGTTTTAAACAAATAAATTAACAGCTCCCCTATACTACTGAAGCTTACGTCTATAGCATCTATGTTCGTTATGTGCATCTCGCTGCATTCATACAGCAGAGGCTGAGACACCTTTGTATTCTGGTCATCATAAACACCAAGTGAAATACATGTTAATAAATAACTGATGATCTAAAACAGCTGGAACTGGGCAGTCTTCAGTTTAGTGATTCTCAAACTTTTAATAAGCTCCTGGGGGCTATTAAAATGCAGATTTTGACTCAGTAGGTCTAGGATGGCCTGAAGTTCTGCCTTCCTAACAAGCTTCAGTACCACATTTCATACTTGAGTAGAGAATGTTAAGAAATCATTGTGTGTCAGATGTTTCCAGCTCCAAGAAAGAGACAATGGAATGCAGATATCAAATAACTGAAGATGAAGTGACGTCATCCAGCCCAGGGTCTTCTTCCTGTCTCCCTGTCGTACTATTCTCATCGCCACTTTCACCTCCACTCTAGGGCCTCTCATGACCTTGGATAGCTGCTACAGCTCCAAAAGTCACTTTTGCTATCTATGAAGTCCAAAAGGTGAAAGATACCATATCAATGTATGGAGAAAGGAAGCCATTTCCACAAGTCCTCCAAAAGTCAGTCCCCAATATCTCTGTGGACAAAACTGAGTTTCATGCCCAACCCTAAATCAGACATGGGCAAAGGAATTTTGTGCCTGGCCTAGATTACCAGGATCTACTGCTAGAACTGGCGAACTGAGGCAAAACCTGGGCAAAGCCAGAATTCTCTTCAAAAGTGGGAGCAGGAAACCAGCAGCACTCACTGTACTGTGAAATGCAATTTGGTTAACTGCTTGTGTACAGGCCTATGCATTATCTATATGTAATGCAGAATTTGGCAATTTCTCTAAGAAAATAATATTAAGTACAAATTAGTAACCGTTACTCAACATCCATTAAAAAACATGTGTAAACAGGGGCTGGCAGGTGGTGTGGTGGTTAAAGGTGCTGGATTCCCATGTGGCTGACCATGGTTCGAGTCCCTGACCTGGCGGCTTGCTTTCTCACCTTCCCTTTGTCTCTCTCTCTGTCTTTGTCTGGTGAAATTTAAAAATAACAAGTGAAAATACATAAATATTTTTTTTTTTTTAATGTGGAAACAAACTTCTCATGATTTGAGTTGAGGTGGAAAGGTCTGGTTCTATGGGAAATACAGACCTGTTCTCCTGAAATCTGCAGACTTGCTGGATGACTACACAGAAAGAAATGAAACAGCCTACTGTGTAAGCAAATGAATTCTTTCACTCCCTTGGCCAACAGGTACTGGTTGTGTCAAGGTCTATAGGAGATCCAAAGATAAGGCACAGGCCCCTTCCGTAAGAATTCTGTAGTCTGAGGCAAATAAATAATGAAGGCCCCAGCAGGTGCAGGGGTAAGTGCTATAACGAAAAAAGGCGGGCAAAGTGTTCTGGAAGCTCAGAGAAGGGACAATGTGCTTCCGGCCTGGAGGGCCATAAGGAGGGTGGAGAATGGAACCAGTCTAGTACTAGACTTGAAAACGGGGATTTTCTTTCTTTCTTTCTTTCTTTTTTTTAAAGTTGATTTATTTCTTCCACAACCAAAAGAAACACACAGATAGAAAGAGAAAGAAAGAACAAGCAAGCAAGAGCACCCTGACAGGGTCTTGATGCTGCGATCCACCCCCAGCCTCAGCTAACCCAGGATCAAGAGCTCACATATGCCTAGTACAGATAGGGAGGTCTGTGGATGCCAACCTTCTCATGCAGGTAACCTTACAGAACAGAGCTGTAGGGTTTTACTGCTGTGCCAATGTTCAGCCAGGGAGGTGTTTTTTGCTCTCTCTCTCTTTTTTTTTTTTTTGGTTAAGTTTTTGCCATAAGGCACATACAATCACCAAAGACGCAGAGAGAGAGAGAGAGAGAAATCACCTCCCAAAGGTGATGGACATGCCATTGAGAAGCAGTCCCTTCTCTTCCAGTCTTCTCTTGGGATTTTGGGCACACACGCACACACATCCAGCCTGATTTTCGAGCTGCCAGGTCTGGGATTCAAACTGTGGTTTGAGTGGGACTCCTGCAGCTTAACCACCACACTACCTGCTGGGCCCCAGGCAGGGAGATTTTTAATAGGTGATGACGGTAGTGGAGAAAGGGATCGAGAATGGGAAGATGAAAAAAGTGAACATTCCCAATGAGGGCCAGGAGAATACAAGTGATGGCTCAGGAAAGGCAGAGACCGACACTGGACTCCTACTGATTTCTCAGCAGAATGAAGTCAGCGGTAACGCCAAGCAAGTGTCGGGTCATGAAAGAAGTAAGATAGACAAGGACACTGGGCAGAGAGAAACCTGAGCTATGTCTGTAAGGAATAAGATTCATGGGTGAGCAGGGCCGAGTGGACAGGGCAGAAGTCAGGGGAGCAGGCTTGGTTTTTGCTTATAACTCTTAAGTATCAGTCTCAAAGACAGAAAAGTTTTCTCAGTGAATACATTGCAACCACAGAGAAAGAGATAAAGTGAGAATCTTTTGATTAAAAGTCTTTAAAAGAGGCCTGCCTTACAAGTGCAGCAGGGAGGCACTGTACAGAGGGTCTGAATCCCACATTTCCCACCAGGGTTTGAGTCCCCACCTAGCCCTGGGGCTTAAAAAACACCCTAAGGTGTGTGCTCATACTCAGAATCCTGATGGAATGGAGAACTGGAGGAAAAAGGTTTGCAGCATGACCAGGTCCTGATAGCAGGCACTTTCTCCCCCTCCCCTCCCCCCTCCCCTTCTCCCTCCCCTCTCCCCTCCTTCCCTCCCTTCTCTCTCTCTCCCTCTCTCTTCTCTCTCTCGCTCTCTCTCTCTCTCTCTCTCTCTCTCTCTCTCATCTTCTGGCATTAAAAAAAGAGAGAGAGACCAGGACCAGCAGATAGCATAATGGTTATGTTTCTGGATTCCCACACGGCTGACTATAGTTCAAGTCCTGGACCTGGTTACTTATAAAACTCATGTGGAGGGACCAGCAGTTGGCATAATGGCTATGTCGCTAGACTCCCATGTAGTCGACTGCGGTTTCAGTCCCGGACCCAGTGGCTTAAACTCACACTGAGCGCGTGTGCGTGCAAGCCCAAGATCCTGACTGGAAAATGGAGAAGGGATTGTGGGTGGTCATCCCCCCCACCTCCCCGGGGGAAGAGGGGGTGATTCCTCCCTTTCTGTCTCTCTGACTCTCTTTCTGGCAAGTGCCCCATAACAAAAGCCTCTCCAAAAAAAATCTCACTCCAGGTGCCTGGGCCTGCGTGCCCAAAATCTCAAGAGGAGATTGAAGGAGAAGGGATTGCTGCGTGATGTTTTTGTTTTATGTTGTTTCTAAGACTCCTTGTTTTCGGGAGGCACATTCTGAAACATAAGGTGAAACAAGATTTTCTTCAAGGTAATACAGGGAGCGGGGAGGGGTACAGAAAAAATAAGATGGGCCAAAATTTGGTCATCGGCACAGCTGACCGCATTCTGACTACCTTGGCGCATGTTCAAATTTACCCTAATACCATAGAACGTGGAGACAACCCACAGCAAGGACCACATGGAGCAGGGCAGGGCGCCCGGGACTGCGGCCGGGAACCCACTCACTGCGCTCAGAGGACCCGCCCCGCCGGTCTCCTGCTCCGGGGTCCGTTCCTTCAAGTGTCTGGTTTATGGTGCCCCCCCGACTTTCTCATTTCCCCTCTCCCCTACTATAAGTCGCGCTCTCTATTTTTCTGCGGGCACCGCAGATGCTCCGAGCCCCAGAAGTCACCCGCGGCCTCCGCTCCTCAACGCGCCCGCCCGGCTCCCCCCACGTCCTGGGGGAGCTTGGTGGCGTCTGGCCGTGCACCCCGGGAGCGCGTCCGCGTCGTCATGGCGACGCTCTGAGCTCAGCGGCTGTGCGCAGAATCCCTCCCCGGAACCATCTCCAGTGAGCGGCCCTGGACCTGGGGCCGAGGGCGGCCGGCGGGCGGGTAGGGGCTGTCGCCGAGCGGCTGAGGCAGCCTGGAGCCCGGGCTGGGGTGCAGCCGCCTGGCAGCCAGGGAGAGGTCGGCCCGGAGGGTGGCGGCGGGTCTGGGGTCGACCCTACCCTAGCGGGGGTGTAGGGGAGGAGTAAAGGGTCGCTGAGCGAGCAGCGTTTGCAGGCCTGGGAGGGGTGCCGGGGCGAGGGTGCTGAGAACTTGGGGTGCGACGAGGGAGACCGGAGAGCCGTGCGTGGGGGGTGGAGGACGAGGAGTTGGTCCCTGCCTAAGTATAGACGGGGCAGGGGTGCGTTTGGGCAGGGCTGAGGGCTGGAGGAGAGCGAGGCAGAGGGGGGCCTACTGGAAGGAGGCAGTCTTCGTCCGTGAGAGGCTGGGGCAGTTTCTTTCAGAAAGTGCCGATGAGGCTGCTCCTTGGGTATATTAACTGTCTTCTCCTTGATGCGCTGGACTCGGGCAGAGCCAGGCCAGGCTCAGCTTTCCTGAGCTAAGGTAAAGCGCAGTGACAAGAGGTACATTTGTCCAAGTCTGGGCCTTCTCCATAAAAAACAAAGACGAAAGACAAATATCCACGCATGATTTCGCCGTTTCAGGGGTTTCAAAGAGCAGCGCTTTCCCCACAAAGGCTGGATTTAAGACACTGGATTGTGGACAGTGTGAGGAAGTGCAGGATTTGTAAAATGCCATTACTAGGCCATACATTACTAACACCTGATGAGTAGTAGAGGCAGTTCTTGCTCAAGAATGTTAAAAGGCATTGGGGTCAGTGTGGACTCCATGAAGAGAGTGGAAATTCAGATGAATATATTAGGGAAGGCATGTCCCACACAGGATT